>NW_007726283.1:785210-857591 GCF_000696425.1 Galeopterus variegatus | reverse complement strand
CGGCGGGAGCGCCGCTGCGCTTCCCAAGCGGCGCACTATCCAGTGCGCCACTGGGCCGGCCCGATAAAGGGTAGTTTTCACTCAATGGCAGAAGTGTTTGCATCTGTCAAGGAGAATGAATGATCAGAAATACAATCTTATCAAAGAAAATTTTCAATCTAGAATAGCCAGAATATTAATCAGTTTAGCTATGTCCCACTTGACAAGCACTGTGCTTGGCAGGGAACAGCACAGAAGCTTTCCTTCCCTAGTAAGGCTAAAGGATGGTCTCTTGCTGAGGCATTTGGATTTGATTTTTCAAATCAGAACAGACCCATCCAGCTTCTGCTTGGGGCCTGCTCATCCTAATTCCAACCCATTTCTCATCATATTTGGAACATTTGTGTTCTGTATGAACCTGAATACTCATGGTACATTTTAGACATTTGGCTTTAAGGGCCAGCCTTTATTTCTTTAAATATGATAAATTTAATCAAATGGAGTTTTCTATATGGCCTATGCACTAACTAGGGGAAGTAAAGTCAGAGATACATAGTTTATCTAAACCCAAATGAGCTGGTGGGTGAATAGAATACTTAACTCTAGTCCTGTTTCTTGGTAAAGGGTCTGGGAAGGAACCCCCCTCACTTGTTCTCTCTTATTTCCTACTCCTGAGACTAAGCAGGACGTGTAGGGCATGCGGTATTTCTACCTTGGGGTGAATGTGACTGGTACAGAAAGCAGTATTTGTGACCCTCTTGGAGAAAAAGATGCTGACACTGGTTCTCTGTGCAAGCTCCCTTCTGGGGAACTTATAAGGGGCTGTGTGGAGCCTCAGGGATCTGTCCAGGGGTCTGTCCGGGGCTCAGGCCTCTTAAAATAATTCTCATCCCATTACCTCCTTTCCATTCTACTTCTGCTCCTCTGCTTCCCAAAATTGTTGTGTTAGAAATGAATACATAGTTTGGCTTGATTGCTTGGGGAGAAAAAGTTTAGTAATACCTGTCCGAGTTATGCATTTCCAATCTGATAAGGTGTGTCCTACAAATATTACCATTTTCTTTGTGCTGAAGTCAGAAAGCTTGGAAAATGCTGCTTTCAGGCCTATTCTTTGGGTCACACAAAAGCTTAAACACTCTCTCTTTCCTTTTCTTATCTTGACTAGAGGTGTACTACCTTTGGCCTTTTGTAAAAGACTGTCCTAGCAGATGTGATGGCTTGGTTGGTGTCTCCTGAGCATTGTTCCTAGCAAAGCTGTGCTGTATCTTGACTCAGTTTCATAGCTTAATGTCCCTTTTTTCATTCCATCTTGAGTTCTGTTATATTCTCCTAGCTTTGCTCTTCCTTTCCTTTTTATAAAGGATTTTATAGATGGGAGCTCACCCCAAACCCTTTCCTATAAATCAGTTCATTGCTGAAGCTACAGCAGTTGTACCCTTTGTTCTCTGCAGTTTTGTCTTTTGGCAAAATAAATCAGTGTTCCCATGACCCCCTCCTTAGGTCTGATGAATTTGCTGAACAGCTCACAGAACTCAGGGAAACACGTTTGCTGGTTCATTATAAAGGACACAGATGAAGAGACATGCAGGGTGAGGTAAGGGGGTGGGGGGTGTACGGAGCTTCTGTGCCCTCCTGGGTGTACCAGCCTCCAGGAACCTCCACGTGTTCAGCTACCCAGAAACTCTAAACCTTGTGCTCTTGGGTTTTTATGGAAGCTTCATTACGTAGGCATGATTGGAATCATGGAAAACTGTGTAGCAATGTGATTTGAAACAAAAGGGCATGATCCACTGCTAATAATAGACTGAGTGGGGAAACCCAGCAAGGCCTGTTTGTTCAGATTCTTCTTAGCCTCTATGTGAAACATTCCTCCCTCCTGAGGCAGGACACTTCTGAATTTTTTTATGGCCAGATCCAAGACAGAAAAGCAGGGGAAGATTAGAGTCCTGCCTTGGGGAGCCAGGATGAAAACCAATATCACAAAATGCAAGTGTAGAAATTCATGCTAATAATCTGTTGGGAGGTAGTCATTAAGAACAGTGTTCATTAATATTTTCTCCTTTATCTTTTCTACATTCATTTTAGAACTTGTATTAATCTTTGAGCTAAGGAAAGGCAGGTTATAATTAAGCTAAAAAATGTTTCTTTGGTTTTTCCAGATGAAAATTCTCCAGCCAACTTCTGGGATTCTAAAAACAGGGGTGTGACTGGAACACAAAAAGGGCAAATTGTGTGGAGAATTGAACCTGGGCCCTATTTCATGGAACGTAAGTAACTGAGTGTGAAATATAAGCTCATTACTGAACATTGTGTAAATATGCAGAAATCTACAAAGTTTTTCTGAATCTTACTTTGAAAGTTTTCGTTCTGATTTACATATTTATGCCATGTAGCTCTACTCTGGAAAATATATTCTTTTAGAAAATACTCATTACAGAATGTTCACATATTTTGAAAAAAGTCCGTGTGTGTGCACACTTTTATATATATACACATATAAATATATACATGTATATATACATAAATGTATACATACACAAATATATACAGTACATACATATATATTTACATATACCTTATGAATGTATGGTTTATAAATTATGCATGGTTGTTTTAATACTCCACATTTTCATATACCCTTGTAGCTATATTTCTAATTAATATATTAATTATATTAATTTTAGGAAGCAAAAGGAATAATTCAAGATTACAGTTAATTTAAGAATTTTATTTGCTTTTAGAATACTTAGTTATTATTTTTGCCAGAAGCAGAATAACTTTGCATTTGGATCCTGGCCTTTACAAAGTGTTGATGAGATCATCTGGGGCACACTGCTGGAGTTCAACTTACTAGGAATCTAAAATTGGCTACAGATAACTTAACCATTACCCGATTAATCCAATGTTATATTTGTAAATTTAAATGCTTCTGTATAGTACTTGTTTCACAGAAATATCCCATACCTTTTTATTTTGGGTGAAGGGGGTTATTTACATTTGCCACCTAGTATTATTGAGAACATAAGTAACTCAATACATTTTTGTGGGATAGAAAAAAGAATGGATGAATAAACGATTTGCTAGTTGGTCCAGGTTAACATCTACATTTACAAAATTGATTTTTATTTCTTTGGCAGCTAGCCAGTACAGGGATCTGAACATGTGACCTTGGTGTTACAAGGCTGTGCCCTAACCAACTGAGCTAACCAGCCAGCCTGATTTTTTTTAATGTAGAAATAATGGGCTCTTTAAAATTTTTCTGAGTTGTTGAACTCTGTGTAAGCGTTAAGATTTCTATATGCAAGGAATTTAATGTAAGAGAGAATGTATGTATACTAATACTTAAAGATGGTACTTATTAAACCTTAAAATAAAAGGTTTAATTAAATGGAAACCTGCTGCAAACATATCCTTATTGAAGCATATAAAACTTCTGTAATATAAAAAATTATTCCAAAAGTTTAACGTCTTATTACTTTGAATTGCCATTAAGGGCATAAGATCATTTCTTCCACCATCCTTATTGGTAGGTTAGCATTCCAGAGCTTTCTCTAATGCTGTGTTTGCACCCTAAGGAATGTCTTCTTTTCATAGTCTGATTTTCTGGCTAGATTCTCTCTTTATACCTTAAGTGGAATGTAGTTTTTAAGAGAAAATGCTCATGAAATAACAGAAAGCTAGGGTGGGGTGGGGGAGCAGAAACATACAGCATAATCACAGCTAACAGCACAACATATAGAAAAAGTTTGGAAAGAAATTTGCCAACAGGTGAATAAGATTGTTTCTGCGAGGTAGAACCATGGGTGACTTGTTTTTCTTGCCTATTTTTCTTTTTCTTTATTTTCCAACATTGGCCTAGCTGGCATGACTATCTAAGAAGTGAGGATAATGACTGATAAATAAAAATGTGAGGAAAATGGAATGGGAGATAGCTGGTTTTACTTTCAATGTGCTTTCTCCTTTGAAAGGATCCCAGGGTTTAAGGGCCAATCTAGCTGAGAAATATTTCCAACTAAACTTCAGGGGAAAAGGGAAAACCACCTTCCTGTTCAATCCAAAATGCTGAAAGCAACTAGTAATTACTGCCTATTGATGGTGTGTGCAGATTTCTATTATGGGGCTCATGCGAACACCTGGGAAGAAGTCAGTGTTACACATTGCTGTAATTTGGAACATTATGTGAGAAAAATCCCTTGACAGAGTATCTCCTTTGCCGTGATTGATATCCTCCCCCTCTGCTAAAGTGTTAGAGAATCATAATGTTCTGACTGATTAAGCTGTAGTCAAATATCTCTGTCTTGACAAATGTTTGCTCTGTATCTCACTCCAGTATTTCATAGAATGGGCTTGACAATGAAGCTGGGAATTGGGAATGAAGAAAAGAGTAGTGTTTTTTATCTTTTTCTTTGCTCCTCTAATTTTGCATCTCTACCTTAACTCTTCACACATAAAATTAGGAGTATTGTATAACATGGTTGTAAAACTGGAAATGTTCTGTAATACATTTTTTAAGGACTGAGAAAAGTAGTCTAAGTTAAAGTCCAGGACAGTGAATAGGACTTTCTGCTTTAGTATAAGCCTATCTTCATTAATCAGAATGAGGCCTCCCCCAACACACATTTCTATCCTTGCAATGTAAAAAAAAATAAATGTGGTATTTATGTCAGTGCAAAGAAGTAAAGTTCATGTCTTGTAGATGTCATTTTTTAAACCCATTGTCTGGCTAGAGCATTCTTAAGTGGACTTCACAGCATAGTGAAATTTTGCTTGAATCTCTGGAGCTGATGGAGTGGAACTTTAAAAGGAAATTGGCAGTGCGGGGGAGGTCAGACAACTTCTAAAATTCTGTATATTTTCAACCTCTGGTTTAAAAAATTTATGGTATTTAAAAATATTTGCTTTCATCTTCAGAAAGAAAATTTATTTATCTTTAGCTCATCAGAAGCCCAAACAAGGTAAATTTTTCTAAAAATTGATCTATCCAAGTTCTTGGGCAAACCAGGATTTGAGTACTATCTAGGCTATTTCTGAATGTGAGATTGCTTTTGTTTGTCTGGATAAATCTCCAGTGGGGGCAGGTGGCCCAGACTTATGTTATTACTGGGCCTACTTGAATGAATTTGAAGGACAAAGACAGGTTTAATTTTGGATAGATGATCTTCCCAGGCATTAGAGAGGAGAATCAGCTTCATCTGCACTTATTTGTCATAAGACTGTCTAATATTCCACAAGTGAGTGTGTACTCACAGAAACTGAATGAATGGGTCATCTCTGCAGTATGCATTCTTGAGTTTTAAAATCTAAGAGGTTTCTAAAGTTGTCTTGGCATGCCAGGATGTCTGTTTTATTCTATATAGTTGTAGGGGTCAAAAGAAGACCTCCCCTTCAAACCCCTGAAGGTTCATGGAAATCAATTGAGAAACATGGATTAATAGGAAAAAGAGGCATAACAAATGTTATTTTAACATATAGAATGAGAAAATCATAGAATGATTGCCCAATACCCAATTGGGTACAGATGCTTGTATACCCATCTTCACAGGGGATGAGGAGATGGAGCTGTATGAGTGAATGATTTTTAGGGGGTTCAGTGGACTTAGAGAACATACAGTGGCTTGGGACAAAGTCTTTTGGGCCCACAGAACAGATAACAATAGGTAAATGATTCTCTTCAAGAAGACAGTTGTCTGTGACAAAAGTCTGTCAAGGTGTATTGACAGACTTCAGTCTTTCTTCCTGTGATACGAGTTAAGTTAACAACAACTCAATAAAAGGACCAATGGTAACTATATTCTTCTTTGGCAGGTCTAGACATTAGGCAGATAAGGGACCAGCTTCATCCTGTGCTTTGGAGAGTGACAGAGGATTGAGAGACAGGAGGGGGCAAGGGGAGGTCAGAGAGACCTCAGGTCTCCTTCTTTATTTCAGCATGTCAAAGCACCATATTTTTGGGGTAACAGCCTCTAAGTCCTAACATAGTTTTTTATAAATTATAGTCGTTCATTCGTTCATTCATTCATTCATTAATTCATATCTGCATTTTGTCATTTCTTCATTACTTTTATCCCTCTATCCGTCTTACTCCCCAACCATCATGAAATAGTTATTGAGTGCCAATTTTGTGCCAGGTACTATTCTAGGTGCTCACTAAATCCTGGATGAATGAGTGAGCATAGTAGTAAACTATTCTAGATTGCTGTGTACTGAATTACTTTGTGATCATTAAGGATAATAACAAAACATTGATTTCATATTAATTATACAGTGTTTTCACCTATTTACCTGTCTCAGCCCTGGGAGTAGATATACGGTTAAGAAACAGTATTAGAAGTACAAACGGCGTGTGTAAGTGAGAGCCTCATATCTGAGTGGTGCTCAGGTTTGTGTCTTGCCAAAATAGATGCATATGGTTGGCTTTTTATTGGGGGAGAGGCGTTGGCCTCAGCCTCTTATTTTTACTATCAGAGCTCCTACTCTAACCTTCACTCTTCATAAGCCCCTTCCTACCAACATCAGAAGGGTCTTTTTTTGCCCTTTAAATGAGGATTTGGTGCTTTTTGTTCTTTGTCCTCATACTTTATGTATATCTGTTAGGTTTCTGCCACATCTGCATTGATATTGTCTGTCTTTTGTTTTCATGATTGTTCTTCTGAGCTTTAGCAGAGGGAAGCCTGGCCATTCCAGGCTCCATTAGCCCTTGTTAGAGAAGAGACAACTTGCAGTAACATATAAATGACAATTGAGCACATCAGTGAGAATATGGGCAAATTTCCTCAAAAGCATGAGGATTGAAATGCGTTTATTCTTAATTTGTGGTCTCTGAATAAAAGAATTATGAATAGGAACCATAATATTACCAGCGAAATAAAAGAATATAGGGCAATGGTTAAAATCATGTTTTAGAATAAATTGCAATTAGCTAACTTGTTCTATTTTAATGAAATAGAAATGATTAAAGGAAAAAGGACTTTTATATTCCATCCATCTTTATGGTTCAAAATATTTGAATTCTAGAAACTTGGGAAAAATCCAGATTTTCTAAATAGGAACAAGCTGTTAACTACTGCCTAAGTGAATCTTCTAGCTATTTGAAGTGGTGGATGAGATCCCAGTCTTTGAGGCAAAACCATTTCTTGCAGGGAATGGCTGGTAGAACCTTTTTTCAGACAAGGCTTGAAATATAATCTTATATAAATGCCTAGGGTTAATGTAGCTGAGTTGAGATTCCTTTTAAAAAATATTTTTTTTAATTTTTTAGGTAGTATATGAAAAGAGTATAATGTTAAAAAGATACAAAAAGTGAATATCTCCCCAACTTCGAAGTCCAGTCCCATTTCTCCACCCTGAAAGCAACATTGTTACCAGTGTCAGGTTATCTATCTAGAGATATTTTATTTATACACAAACCCAGAAATATATTCTTCTTTTAAACAGATGGTTAAATGATTGCTTTAAAATGCAATGTCAGAATCACGCAGTTACAGAAACCCCTTTATGGAAGAACAGGTTTGTTTCTAAAGACTGCTCGAAGTTCCTTCTACCTCCGTACCCTCCCCCACAATAAGGCCAAAGTGACATCTCACTAGAGATCACCTCCCCTTCTGTGCTGGAGATGGAGCTGGCATGCTGTTGCCCTGGGGGACGTCTTCATTTGTATTTATGAAAGTAAGTTAAAAATTTGAAAATAAAGGGCTTCTCTGTCTTGTCAGCATTTAAACAGAGGATGCCAAATCTTTATTTTAGTAACACTATAAAGAGAAAGTATCCCGAAGATTATTGAAAGGGGTTAATACATGTTCATGATTCATGACTGGCTTTAGCCACTCATGAGGGACCTCATAGAGGAGAAGATGCCACACAGGTCTTGTCCTCCTGACGCCACAGCTGGCCCAGCCGATGGTAGGTCCTTATAGGTTATACAGAGGCCTGCATGTTCATGATTCATGACTGGCTTTAGCCACTCACGAGGGACCTCATAGAGGAGAAGATGCCACACAGGTCTCGTCCTCCTGACGCCACAGCTGGCCCAGCCGATGGTAGGTCCTTATAGGTTATACAGAGGCCTTACTCTTCTTCTGGAAAATACTCTTATTTTTTTTATAGCCCAAAGGAATGAATGTATTTGTGTGTGTGTGCAAGCATTTATGTATATGCGTATGTATATATATATTTTTTTCTTTCCATAATTTGAGGCCAATAGGAGGAGATGCCTGCCACATCAGGCTGTGGGCAAACCACTTAGGGTAGGTGGGATCAGTCAATGCTCCTCAGGTAGTTACACCATTTAAAAAATTTTGAGTGATCTCCTAAAATACTAAGTAATATTTGAAGATGAAAATTCTCACTCAGAATGAGTAGTTACACCATTTAAAAATTTTTGAGTGATCTCCTAAAATACTAAGTAATATTTGAAGATGAAAATTCTCACTCAGAATGAAACATTCCTATGTTTTAAGGGGCAGAAATCTTCACTGGTGTTCTGCTGAAGGAGCCGGCTAGTTTCCATAGAAGTGCAAACAGCTCCCAGTTCTGTATAGGACTCATTTTCCCTCTGATGACCAGCCTCTGTGTGTGGTGTTGTAATGAGTGATCTGGGTATCCCCCCGTGGCTTTGCACGTCTGCAGCACAGCTCTGCAGTGTTTTTGGTGATCATGTACACAAAATCTGCTTGTTTACAATTCAAAATAAGTTTATATTATAGTTTCAAAGATTCTGATTTGTCATCTTGGTTGGAGATTTTTATTATAATAAGTAGTGAAATAATACCCAAAATGGGTCAGCTGGCAAAGATGGCCTGGTTATCAAAATCCTCCAAATAAAAATAAGCAGTTGCATTTTTTTGGTACAGTCTGTTACCTAGCTGACTATTAAAACATTAGAAAAGAGCAGATGCATCCTAACTTAAGAAGGAGTTAGGGGAAGATGTCTTATAAAAACATACTTCTCTTTGGTGAGAAGATGACCTGCTCACTCACTAACTATTGATTTGATCTATGAGGTGCTACTGCAGGCAAATTCACAGACTGCTGTTTCCCCAGCATTTAGAATGTGATACTAATGAGCTTACGTCCACAAAATTCAACCACCATGCATGTCACCAAGCTTTGTTCTGCTCTGGCAGTCCTTGTGCATGTTACATAGGTTTGTTCTTGCAGAATACATGCTATTGGTCTTGAAGAAAGTAAGTGGGAGAGTACGGTTTGCTCATATCTATCCAGCTATTACCATGTCAAAAATAACCAAAAACCTGTGTTGGTGTTCAAGAAAGCCATTTGCAGAGGTGCTCTCAAGGAGGCAAAGTGGTAGCAAAGCCAGAATTCCTACACAGGTCATCTTGTTGTTCCTCAAACCAGCACGCGCATTCCTGCTTCCCTGCTTTTGCCAGTCCTTATTCCTGACTCTCTCTAACCCCATTTTTCTCATCCTTAAGACTGATTTGTTCCGTGACGCCTTTCTGACTCCGCCATGTCCTCAGCAATCTTCTCCATGGTATCTGCTCTTCTAACGGGTCTCCATGGTATCTGCTCTTCTAGCGGGGACCTTTCTTTTTTAGTGTCTGTCTTCTGTATTTTTGTCCTCCTGGGATTGTCATCTCATTTTTGATCACCATAAAACGCCTGCTAGGCCAGAAACCTTTCGTTGATTTCTCTGCACTGTCTGTCTGGCACAGTGCTGGGCATGTATTGTGGTGTGTATATAGTTAAAATCTTTTAATCAATGATGCAAACTAAATTGTGAATTACTGGACAGTAATTAATAGAAAGACTCAATATTTTACCCCATGATGGAATTTTTTTGAGATTTAGTATTTGGTCATTGATAGGAAGAGTGTAGAGATATCAATTCCTGGAAGAGAATTTTTCTTTAGTTATTATATCTTTTTCTTAAAATAAGCAAACCAACTACTCTGTAGGAGGTCATTGGCTCAGGCAGGGAAGTCAGCAGAAGATTGACTTCCTTGGGGAAATGCATAGAGCAGCCCAACTTTAATAATTCAGGTGAAAGAAGAACTCCCTCCTGCAGCCTAGGACTCTCCCTCCGATGCCTGCCCATCAGCGTCATTGCCTATATAGAGTGGCTCCTTGGGAAAAATGCATCTTGCAGCAACACTTCAGTGACTCAGACACTCTGCATACAGAGAAATTCCGGTGACCATGGGTTTATCTTTGACATACTTTGGCTTTATGCTCTTTAAGATTGTAGTTCCCCAAAATCATAGCTGGCATATGTATTGCTTTTTATCAAGCTTGAATTATCAGAACAAAATTTATAAACTGGATGTCCATATGCTTTGATATATATATACACACATATACATATATACACACAGACGTGTGTGTGTGTGTATGTATCAGTGGTTCCTAGATTAGATCCCTGTCTTTTTTTTTTTTTTTTCCCTTTTTGTCTTTTTTCGTGTCCGGCAACGGATTGCAACCCTCAGTGTCGTGCCCATACCGGACCGGGACCGGCAACGGGATCGCAACCCTCGGTGTTGCTCCCGCACCTCGCTCAGCCAGTGAGCGGGACCCCGTCTGTACATGGGATCCGAACCCTCGGCGGGAGCGCCACCGCACTCTCAAGCGGCGCCACCAGGCCGGCCCTAGATCCCTGTCTTGTAGATGCATTTAAATCACTTGGAAAATTAAGTGATACAGATTTATAGACTCTATCACTGGAAAACCTACTACAGTATACTTGCATAGTTTGTTAGACAGCTTTTTCTCTATTTCCATTGATGGCTACTGTTTGTCCATATTGTAGAGGTTAGGAGTGAAGGCTTTGGAATCAGACAGATTGAGTTTGAGTCCTGACTCTGTCAGTTCCAGTTTGTTTGGCCTACAGCAAACCTCAACACCTCCTCTGTAATATGGGGGCAGGAGTTTCTGCCTCCCAAGGTTGATGTGAGGATTAAATAACATAAACACGAGATGTAACACTATGTCTGGCACATTGTGGAGCACCTCAATGAATGTTAGCTAGTCTTATTATCACTACGCTATTCCCATTTTGTTTTGTTGTTTTTGTGCATCATTTTTCTGATATGTTTGAGATTTTATTAGAAAGTTTCAGATAAACATATAAAATCAAGCAGTAATTGGTATAACCTGTTGCCTCTGATTGAAAAAGAAGAGTCATTCAAAGAGTCATGAGTAGGGTTGCCTGATAGGTGGTATGGTGCATTTCTTCAGCTGATTCCTAAATGACTTGTTTTAAATTCTAGTTTTTCTCCAATTGCTTTGCAGCGGAGATAAAAATCTGTTTTAAATACTACCACGGCATTAGTGGAGCCCTGCGAGCCACGACCCCCTGCATCACCGTGAAGAACCCAGCTGTGATGGTGAGTGCCCTTGCTGTGGCCTCCTCATGAGGTCCACGCAGGGACTAGGTTTCTATTTTTGCCTGTGCAGCCCTGCCAGGGTTATGAGGAACAATGGAAAGGAAATGCATAACAGTGTGGTCGCTGTTTCACCAAAGGAAATAACTTACAAGGCTGGCACACCTGAATCCGTAATACAAATCAGTGGAAAAATATGGTTTGGATTATAATAGTTCTGTGTGAAGTCAACTCTTCAGGGAACCCACTCATGAAGCACAGTCGTGAGTGCCCCACCACTGGAGGGTTTTAAACTTAGTCTGGGTGACCAGCTGGTAGGAAACAGTGGTGTTGCATCTTATGTGAATGTAATTTACATGAATTCAGTGAGTAAAAGAGAAAAATAAACCTTTTAAATAGTGGGTGATTCTATCTGCTACTCAATCCAAAGAGCTTTTGCCCTAAACAGAGGGTGAGATGAGAGTCACAAATGTGCTATTGCCTCAGGAGGTCTTAAGGCTGGATCCTTCTCAGTGCCGAGTTGGGGACTAGTGTCTAAACACACTGCATATATTTTTGGTAAAACATAGTCAGTCCATGGAAGCCAACTTCTTCATCAGGACTTGAAGAATCATCTATCTAATTTACTTTTGGTTGAAACTGGTTGTGTTGGACTTTTGAAAGAAAGCATGTCCATTTCCAACATGGCACTTTCTTGAGGATTATTTTTCACAATTTTTGTGAATTTTCACTCAATAAACAAACTTTAGAATCTAACAGTCTCTCAGTAGACGGCTCTGTTGTACATGGGTGGTTGGATACAGATGGTTTGGAGAGATTCTTTGAGCCTAGGATATGTAAATTATTGCAATTTTTATTAGTCATTAATAAGAATGAAGTAATGGAAGTGTAGAAAAATATTAACTCTGATAATACAGAATCTTCAAAACATTGTATGTGGGGGTGTGTATATATTTATGTATTTATAAGTGCTTGTATTTTTGGAAATAGGGAAGTGGCCAGGTTGAAATTTAGAAAGTAATCTCTGCAGATGGCATTTTGAAGTTGTCCAGACTCACTCTGTGCTGTCTCTGATAGTGCCTGTGCCTCTGAATCAAGCAGTCTTTCCCTTTCAGTGATTCATTCAAACAAATGTTCATTAGATGCCTGCTAAATGCCAGGCATTGTGCCCAACACTAGAGAAGAAATGATGGGAAAAAAATAGTCCTTGATCTTATTGGTCTGGTGGGGGAGAGAGACATCAATCATATTATGTTACATTTATTTGAGTGATAATTGTATGAGGGGGAGTGAAATGGGGCTATAAGAGCACATACTAGTTGGATTTATTCTGTTCAGGAAAGTCCTGTAATGCTTCCCTGAATAAAGTGTGTCTGAGGGACCATCCGAAGGATGAATACATAGGTAAAGAGGGGAGGATTTCAGGCAGAAGGAACAGTATGTGCAAAATCCTCAACCTCTAAGTACTCTGCTCACATTGGAATTATATTTGAGTTCCCATTGTAGAAAACATAATGTAGGATATAAAAGAATAGCCTACATTTACTATACAAGACTTTGAAGGTCACCAGGAGATTAACAATTGTTAACTACAAAATCTGCCATGTCACATAGTAAGCACTGGAACAGGCCTTGCTCTAATTAATATTCTAAAAAGAAAAGTTACAAAACTGGAAGAGTGGAGCTGTTTATAATAAAACCTTTGAAAAATTCATTGTACATGAAATTAGACAATAGCTTTCAAATGTGATAAAGCACTTTTTTTGAATTCAGATTTTTTTTTTAGACTTGGGCAGTTTCAATACCCAGATATCACTGAAGGCAATGGGAGTTTACAGCCCAGTGAACACCGATTTTATTCCATTGATTTTGCATTAAGATCACTCTGTCAAACCCTGTGGAGAGTTTGGAGAGAATTAATTTACTTCAAAGAGGTTTTAGAGCACCTTACAAGCTTCATAGATACAGCATTGGCAATCAGAATAGAATATTTTGGTTCAAAGACTGATGAATTGAATTAGTGGTCAATGAATTTCTGACCAAGCTTGAGAGAGTTGGATCTGTATCCAGAATTGAAAGGCTGTGCCACACTGACACGTCATTTTGGGGTCAGCACTGTGTTTCTATGACAACATGATGGAGACCTAAGTATATGACATGTGTTTAGTTGTTGAGACTTATGAACAGCGTTGAGAATTGAAAGGCTGTGCCACACTGACACGTCATTTTGGGGTCAGCACTGTGTTTCTATGACATGATGGAGACCTAAGTATATGACATGTGTTTAGTTGTTGAGACTTATGAACAGCGTTGATATTCACCAAGCCCACTTACTATGATTATACCACAGCCATATGCAAAGGATAGACCTGGAAAAGTAACTGAGAAATTCCACAAGGAAGGAAATGAGCTGCTGTCCTAATCGTATGGTCTCATTTCTCACATATCCTTTTGTAATGAATCAAGGATAAAAAAAAAATATTTTCTTCTCTGTCATTTGTATTTTGACGTCATTGTCATTTATCAGAGTACACAGTGATATGTGTCTCAGAGACTTGGAACAGGAAATCCTTTGGCTTCAGGGACAGATTAAGGTTCCCATCACTCACTACCATGTATTGTTTCAACAGTTGGTTGACAGTGTTGCTTCTGAGTTTTCCTGGAATGAATCTATGGAGTGAGTTTATTTAAAAACCTCTCTCTAAACATTGAGTGCAGATGTGTTTATTATTCCTAATGCCCCTGCATCTAGTGGTAAGGTTTGGTCTTTCCTGGCTTTATTGCAATGAATGAGAAAATTGAATTCTTTGAGTATTATTTCAGGTGAGCATTTTGCTAAAGTTGTCAAGCAAGACCTTTTTCTGTGAATTCTTTGAGAATTGTTTCAGATTAGCCTTTTTCCAGACAGTGACTTACATTTTAAAAATGAATGTTACAAGACATTTTCTTTTTTTTCTCGTAAATTCTTATACTATTTTAAATAGATTTTAAATGAAGACAGGCTATGAATCTTTTTTGTCTCATTTAACTCGCTTAGCATGAGTACCCATAGCAGGCAGAGATGTCATGTTCTTGGGGTGGCATGTGGTCTATCTGTGGTGAGGCCACAGTTTCTTGAAGTCTGCCTGTGCCCAGCACTATTGCTGAGTGTCTGTCTTGGTTGTAGTCTGCACTGTTTCAGTATAGTCCAGGGTCATGTGTAGTGAAAGCAGGATCAGATAGTCACAGCCATCAGATGTCTGGCCAGTTTGCTGCTGCCTCTGCTCCAGTTAATCGGGAATGATGACTTAGGGAGTGCAATACAATATAGCAAACCACACATATTTGTTGAGAGCCAACTCTGTGATCATCAAGGAGTTGGTTCTATGGATGGAATAAAATAAAAATACCCGGATGATACCCTGGTATATTGCAGATGACATGTGAAGCAATAGGAAGCAGTTAAGTGTCACACAAAATAGTCTTGACTAAGGTACAGGAATTACAGAGAAGGCAGTAGAAATTTATATTTTGAAATTTGAATGGAATTTCTTTGTAATGTTTCAACTTTGCTTGCATTAGTGATGTTATCTTATCCCCTGGTGGTGTGTGATTTTTACAGGAGCACATAACATAAGTAGGTTGATTCATATTTTTAGGGAATTTTGAAGCTTATTTTTTAAATTTTGGATAAAGATTAAATTTAAGAATGACCCTTTCTCTTGCCTCCGAGAATCTGCTTTTGTGTCTCTGTTCCAAGATTTGGAAATAAAAAGACATATGTTACAATATGAGTTTGATATAAAAATCATTTCATTTGCAAACATATGTGGTTCCCCAGGAAGATTTAGTAGCATCATATTCCTATGAAACTTCAGATACGTGGTTTTTTCCTTCTTCAGATGGGGGCAGAAGGCATGGAGGGAAGTGCTTCAGGAAGTCTGCATTCTCGGAAACTCGTTAGCTTTACATTGTCAGGTAAGAACGTCTTTAAAATGGTATCCAGTTTGAAAGTGTGTAATTTCAACGGTATGAGTAGTCATTTCATTCTACAGATTCTCATATATGATATGTGAACTAGTTTTTTCTTTTTTTTTGGTCATACTTCTGGAAATTCGAGTATATCACTTACCATGGTAAAATTAGATTGTGAATATAAATTCAGAAATTATTTCTTTTTTTTTTTTTTTTCCTTTTTGTCTTTTTTCGTGTCCAGCAACGGATCACAACCCTCAGTGTCGCGCCTGTACCGGACCGGGACCGGCAACGGGATCGCAACCCTCGGTGTTGCTCCCACACCTCGCTCAGCCAGTGAGCAGGAACCAGTCTGTATGTGGGATCCGAACCCTCGGCAGGAGCGTCACCGCGCTCCCAAGCGGCGCACTGTAGCAGTGCGCCACCGGGCCGGCCCCAGAAATTATTTCTTCTACCAAGTTTTCTGGTGATAAAAAGACTAAAAACTATATGTAGTTACTTAAAAAAAAACTGTAATGTAACATATACTAATCCCTCTGAGGAGGTTTCATTATCAAAAACAACTTATGCCTACCTCAGCTAGAGAAAAGAAAAATTTGAGGACAAAGGAGATAAAGCTAAGAGATGCTTTTTCTGTGGAGGAATACACATAAAATTTGGAAAGTGAATGACAATTTTTTTGTTTGTTTGTTTTCTGGTTAGTAAAATATTCTTATTGCTTGTGTGTTTATCATGCAATTAAAACACTGCTTTTCACGTTATGAGTTGGTACTCATTTGCAATTTGTTAGTTTGATTTAGTTGAAACCAGCAATTTTTAAATAAAAGAATGGAATAATATCAGAGTTTACCACTAAACTGAAATTTACATAAAATAAATTGTATACATTTATATAAAAATAAATTTGTACAAATTTATACAAAATAAATTTAAACTGAGTTTATACAAACAAATTTTTCACACAGAAAAATATACATCCCAATGTATGCGTGTACTAGGTATCAATGTAAAATGTATTTCATAAGTGACATAAGTCACTGTTAAAAAAGTTTGAAATCCACTGATTATCAAAAAAATGAATTGGCAGTCATAAAGTAAAGAATAGTGTAAGCAAATCAGCATTTGAAATGGACTTTTAAAACAGGCAACTGTACTACAGTACATACAGAATAAAGTCTGTCACTGTAAGGTGTTTTGTTTTCATTTTTCTGTAGGTGTAATGCTTCCAAAACTTAAATTAGATCTACTTTTCTTGACTGCAGAAAAAAATGTTGTGAATGGCAAAAGCGAAAGTTAGAAGACCTGTTCTTGTACCAGACACTTCCACAATGGATAATTGTCACACATGACGAAAGTGTGCACGTCAGTACATTGCTGGTCCATGGCCTTCCGAGGATCTGTGTTTGTTTTTGCACGTTCCTTTGCCCTGCCCCTCCCCCGGCCCCAGTGAGGTTGCTTATTGTGAAGACCTTTTATGCTTGGTTCTCTGATGAATCTCAGCAGTTGTAAACTGGTGCTTTCAAATTTGGCTAATAAATGTGTTTTGCTTGGAACCCTCAGGGTTTTAAAACTATCTAGTCATTTAGAAGGGCACTTAAAAGCAAGTGAAAACTTGTAGCATTATTAAATTGACAGTAAAATGTAGATGCTGCATTTAACGATGACTACAAAGTTTATAAAGTGTCATGAATGGGGACTGCAAGGCTAGTGAGATGACAGCAGCCTCTCTGAAGTGCTTGTCTACTTCACTTGTCTTTTATTTCTCCCATTGGTTTTCATATCAAAGGTCTTACTATATTTCATGTGGTGTTCTTACATCAGGTCCTCTTGGTTGAAGTTTTCAGTATTCGCTGACATATTGAACTACCCCCCTCTTCTGCCAGTTTGTGTCATTGGGCAGTCCTGGGCTGTTTTCATTACATGCGTCTGGGCCATGAGTTCTTGTGGGCCATTCATGAGCCTCCTCCAGAGAATGCTCCCTAGGGAATAAGGCTCTGTGGGCAATCCCAGGACACTTCTGTCTTTCTCAGAAAGACCTTTTGTTTCAGGAATGGGCTTGCATGGGATGACCCTCATGAACACCTATAATTTAGGGTCATTGGTATGGTCTGTTACTCAGCTATCTGGGTAATCTAAAGGTCTTTGGAGGTTCAGGGACCATGCACAGAATTCTTATCTGAACCAGAGTGTTCAGGACCTGTTTAGACTGATCATAACCTCCTTAAGTTGTCTAGAAACAGTTTCTTCTCCCAAAAGTTTTCAAGATTGCTTAGCACCCAGGCCTGCTTTATTCAAACTGATATTCTCAGAAAGGCATTGGGGAGCCAGTGGAGCCAGCTTTATTTCCTGACATTTTTGTATCTCTTAGCCTGACCACTTAAAAAATATTAGTATTGGGCCGGCCCGGTGGTGCACTGCTACAGTGCACCGCTTGGGAGCACGGCGGCGCTCCCGCCGAGGGTTCGGATCCCACATACAGACCGGTTCCCGCTCACTGGCTGAGCGAGGGGCGGGCGCAGCACCGAGGGTTGCTATCCCGTTGCCGGTCCCGGTCCGGTACGGGCGTGACACTGAGGGTTGAGGTCTGTTGCTGGACACGAAAAAAGACAAAAAAACCCCAAAAAACAAACAAAAAAATATTAGTATCCTCACTAAATGAACTTAGCCAGGATTTTTAATAGCTACCAAAAACAAACAAAAAAATATTAGTATCCTCACTAAATGAACTTAGCCAGGATTTTTAATAGCTCATGTAGTGGGAAACAACTTGTGAATCTAAGGTGAATGATAGGACATTCATCAAATATTTACTTTACAGGCTACAGAAAGAGTAAACACACAATTATTTAATATAGCAGGTAGCATTCACTTTTTAGAAATATTTCTGGTCTACTTATTTCTCCTAACATTCATCACATTTACGGGATATACATGACATTTTAAATGTGACACAAATGAATGTTAGCTCTGAAGTTTCATCTATTAAATTTACTTCAAACTCATTTTTACATATATTTAGAAGATTCGATTTCTCTCATGAAGGAATATGTTTCTTGGTAGACTGATTATTAAGGATTTCTCTCAAGACATTGTCTGAAATTCTGGTTGCCAAATTCCTTTGCCCTAGGAAAAAGGTGGAGAAGATGCATGTGTTGGAATGAAAAGTTTTCCCAGAAAAAGTCAGTTTAGGGGTGTGAGGGGGTAGTGAAGGTTTGGCTTCATTTTTGCAGCCTGTTAGGAGATCCTTCTGCTGGAATTACTGCCATAACCCATTTGTCGTTAACATCTAGCTGAGCAATCATCGTGTCAATAACTTTTCTATTGTTTTACTGTACAGTTTCTGTTTTAGAGCTTCCTGTGTAAGAACAAATAGTCTCTGAGCTGCTGTTTTAATCAGGATGTATTTCCTTCTTCCTTCTGTCCCTTTTGTCCTCCCTCCTCTTCTCTCTTTATCCCTCCCTCCTTCTCTGTCTCTTTCTTTTTTTAAAGATCTTAGGGCAGTTGGGCTAAAGAAAGGGATGTTCTTCAATCCTGACCCTTATCTTAAGATGTCCATTCAGCCAGGGAAAAAGAGCAGCTTCCCCACCTGTGCCCACCATGGGCAGGAGAGACGGTCAACTATCATCAGTAACACCACCAATCCAATTTGGCACCGAGAGGTAAGATGATCCTCAGAGGTCTTAGTAGGTCAGCCGAGTGTATCTCTTTCCTCTGGACTCTGTGCATTCTTGAAGTGTTTATGAGTGTGGGCAAGATGGTTGAGGTGTTGGAAAGAAGGTACAATGACAATGAGCTTCTTCTGTCTGGCCAGAGCCAGGTCTAAGGTGAGACAAGTGAGGTACTCACCTCAGGGCACAATTTAAGGGGCCACTAAAAAACTCAGTAATCAAAATAAATATCAATGCAATTTTTAAAAAAATTAATGCAAAAAATTCTTGGTGAACAAGACATCGAAATTTTAAATAAGGACAGGATCAGTAACATTGCCTTGCAAAGCCTTGGTGGAGCCTGAGACAAAAGGAAAAATCAGTAATACTGCTGCTGATTTTATTTAAATTTTTCATATTTCGTTTTAGCATGTATTCAGTACAAATGAAAGAAATTTTTTTCTCCACAGGCTTTGGCAAATGTTTTATGTATTTCTAGATTTTCGTTAGCTAGATGAGCTATTCAAGGAGTTGTCATCCTGAGTGAAGCCAGATTGTGTTGATGGTAGTTTAGACTTCCTCACAGCTACATTATTTCTCCACAGGCTTTGGCAAATGTTTTATGTATTTCTAGATTTTCGTTAGCTAGATGAGCTATTCAAGGAGTCGTCATCCTGAGTGAAGCCAGATTGTGTTGATGGTAGTTTAGACTTCCTCACAGCTACATTATGCTACCAGTCATCTTAGTGCACCCTAGCAGTGAAATCAAACAAGGGGTTTTCTCATTAGAACTATGGAAAGTCAAAGAATGAACAAGGAACATCATTTCTCACCAAGTGAGCAAAGCATGAGCTCTCCCTCCACTTCTCAGGGATCAGAAGCACATTGCACATACTAGTGTTAAAATGTTTCTGGGTAAACTGTTACTGGCATAGGACTCACACAATTAATTAGAACATACCGTAAGTGTTTAATGACAACGATATGTTAAACAATGTTCTAGAAATATTTAACTGGAAAGAGAGACTTAAGAGGATCTAAAACCAGTTGGAGAAATGAGACTTGCCGGCACAGCAAGTGTTTCTCCTGGCAGTAGCTAAGATCGTCTTACTGGACAAATATTACTTGTATTCTTATACTTGGGTTAAAACACTACTTAGGATTTTGTAATGGTAAATAACTCTTAAAGGCACATGCTAATCTAACACATTTCAAAGCCTAGAAGACATAAGATGTATCTTAATTCTCAATATGAGCTCTAGAAGGTGCATAATGGTATGGTAATGAAACAATTTAAACTCAGCTTTCTGTTCTAAGCAAGTGCTTTTTTTCCAGTAAGCAGAATGCTAAATTGAATGGCCCTTTAGAGAACTTTAATTGTTATAATTAGATAAACTTAGTGGCACCTAAGTTTGCTTGCTAGTACTATTTACATCATTTTTGCATGGATACTGTCAGAGAAGGAGTGAAATGATTTAGTTAGACCCCTGGCTCCATCAGTTACTTATCCTGAGATTCTCATTTTTAAAAAGAAAATTTGGGGCTGGCCAGTAAGTTAGAGTGTGATGTTACAACACCAAGGTCAAGGGTTTGGATCCCTGTACTGGCCAGCTACCAAAAAGAAAAAAGAAAAATTTATCTTTGTTTAGATAAATGAAGATAATATATATAAAAGTCTTTGTAAATGAGTAAAGCTCTTTATAATTATTTTATGTCCTTATCGATATTCAAATAGTTTTCTCCAATGTCATTCTTAACTGAAAGCAACAAAGCCGATCTTATATCTTAACCTCATACTTTTGTTTTCCTATCTCAGAAGAAATGAACTTCTGTGCCTTTTAAACATAAGTAATAATGAAATAGTTTTCTCCAATGTCATTCTTAACTGAAAGCAACAAAGCCGATCTTATATCTTAACCTCCTACTTTTGTTTTCCTATCTCAGAAGAAATGAACTTCTGTGCCTTTTAAACATAAGTAATAATTCCTTCCATTTAAACATTGTTTTGTTTTATTTATCAGGGAAACCACACTATTCTGTAGATGTTTCTACCTTGATCACTAAGGAAAGGAGTATTTTAAATTATGTTTCACAACTTCAAAATCCCATGAGATTAGGAATTAAAATTGTTGCTAATCAAATATAAAACATCCTATAACAGGATATTAAATATCAAAGAATTAAGATACACTAGATGTAAATGAATTAAGACATGCTAAAATTGTATTGTGCATGATTTAATATTTGATGACATCTCCTTAAACTGTCAAACCAGGAAAGGCTGCATGATTGACTGACAGGGCTTCTGTTGTCACACAGATCCTTAACTGTTGCTTTCTAATTATTGTGAATGTTAGTCATTCTGTATGAATAAAGCATTGACAATAGCTGCAGATATTTTTAGCAATGTAGATGCTGTATGTCATTAGAATTTAAGAGATACCTTTTCCTATAATAATTAAATGGTATAATATCATATTTGTCTTTCTTTTAAACCAACATGTAATTGTTTTTGTTTTTAGAAATATTCCTTTTTTGCACTTCTTACTGATGTCTTAGAAATCGAAATTAAAGACAAATTTGCCAAGAGCCGTCCTATCATCAAGCGTTTTCTGGGGAAACTAACCATTCCAGTCCAGAGGCTGCTGGAGCGACAAGCCATCGGGTAATCAGCCCTACGTTTAGGGATCTTGTTAAGATTAATTTGTACAGAAACAACAGAAATGATACTTGGTGGTCCTAGCACTTTTCTTACTGATAAGAAGTGGTAAGATGATTCTCTTAAAAATAAAAGTGCCCTTATACTCATTAAAGTGGAGTGGACAAAAAGTACTTTGTTTTAGTTACGTATTTTTTCTTTGTATCTTTAGCTTTTCCAGGATGTACTTACCATTAGCACTTCAGCATCAAATATCATAGTGTTTGATTGTTTTTGAGTATATTGAAATCTTGCTATAAAACCCTTTCCCTAGAGCAGAATTTTAGTGTCAGGTTGATGCCTACCTTATCCTGATTAATCCCATCCAGAGAACTTGTTATTCATGAAAAACAAAAACAACTTTATTTTGGAGCCATTTAAAATAAGATGTAGACTCTGAGGAGGTATTATAGTAAAACTTCTAGACATACATTCATTCAGACAACTAAAATTTATTGATTGACAGAACCTTAAAATGTGATTTATGTATGTGTTCTTTCTGTGAGCTCTTTGTAAGTTGCAAGTAAAGTAGTTAAGAAATCATAACATGCTTCTATCCCTTATAAATATTGTATGCATTTTTAAATGGTATGTGGTGGCAAACTCAGTAACATGAGTGCTCTGAGGTAGCACTGAGGGGGCATATTGTTGTGTGTCTTTTTCTTTATAGGAGAACATTATGAACATAAGATAACATTTGTAGTAATAGCAGCAGCAGCCGTCGTGTTAACAGCAGTGGCGGTAGTAGTAGTAACACCAGCAGTAGTAGCAGCAGCATTAACAGCAGTATCAATAGTAGTAATAGTACTAGTGTGTGGACTACTAGCAATAGTAGTGGTAGTATTAGCAGCAGTTGTAATAGTAATGAAAATTGCCTAAGATGCTAGGAGCTTAATGTCAGGAGTTAAGTACATTACACTCATTAGCTCGTGTAATCTCAACAGCTCTGAGAGGTAAATAATGTAAAAATACCCGTTTCAGAGATGAGGAATCTGAAGCCAGCAAGCAAATGTTGGAACTAGGACTTGAGTTTAGATTGGTCTGCTCTGGAATCCTGGCTTCTCTGCAACACCTTAAGGACTGGTCATAATACAACATTGCCCTCGCTACCAAAGGAAGGTTGATCACTCATATTCACTCTGCAGCTAATTAATTTTGGCAATTCACATTTTCCTTGGGCTTTAGTTTCCTCATCTGAAAAATAGAACATTTAGACCACATGATCCCTAAGGGTCCTTTAAAATCTGAAATTCAGAGATTCTGATGGATTCTAATTCTCTGGCCAGCCCACATGAAATAGGAATATTATACTGAAATATTAGCAGCCTGACTTTATCTAGAAAAAGCTGTGAAATCACAATTACTTTTAAGGACAGAATTATAGCTTCTAGTAGAGATAATATACTTATTATATAAGTTTTAAAAATTATTTTAGAATTTATAGAAAGTGAGAGATTAAAGAGAGTGAGAATTGACTATAGTAAATGTAATGTCTGTCACTTAATTTGTATTTATATAATTATAATCATGTAATTTACTTATGGTGGGGGTGTCACCTTTATGTATGCCAGTAAGAATGATGAAGGAAAAGTAAAACCTTGTCAGCGACAGGGTCACTGGGTGGATTATAAGAGATGATGCATGCAACACCCTGGTCAGCATGTATGTGACCCACAGTAAGCACTCAATGTGGGGCAACAAAACATTTTAAGGGTATCAATCAAGAAAAAAATCATCACAATGTCATCTTTAGGGAAGAAAAGGAAAAGAGTAAAGAAAATGATATTCTTCCAAGAAATTCTTGCTATGAAGTCAGAGGAATTCATAAGAGCTGAACTGGGATTTTACATTAGCATGTGTTCTTTTAAGCAGATAACATCTATTTAGAATCGTGATGAAGAGATAGAGAAGAACAAAAAATAGTTATGCAAATTAATAACAAATAGCTCCAATCTGTACAGTGGCACAGATATTAGGCAGAGGCATTGTGGTTTCCTTCTGAAATCACCAGTAGAGGGCAGTGTGGGAGCAGAGATAGTGTGATTTGGTACTTTCCCTTTGATTATTTTCCTTAATTAAGAATGAATCATTAGATTCAGAATAAGAGTAGTTTGCATACAGGAAAATGCAGTAATTGCATTTGTCTTTGATAAATAGACACAGACATGAAAACAGATGAACAACTCTATCCTTGAGGAGGCCAGCTGCCCGAGCCTGGGGCCCAGGCAGAGCAAACACTGGGCAGTCGCTGGCTGTTGTGGTCCCCTCCAGCAGGCATCCAGGTGTAGGACACGACCCCTCTACAGTGACATCTAGCTTCTCCGAGCATCCAATCAGCATCACTCACAAGCCACCCTGAGAATCAGTGATAGGCCAGACTCCCCAGCAGGGTAGGCCAGCAGCTGCAGCCCCCTTACTGTGTGCAGGTGAGGACAGAGAGTTCAGCGGCCCCTGCCCCTCACACAGCTGGGGCTGCTGTCTTGGTCTGGCCTCTTCTTGTGCTGTTCTCTTCTAACTCCCAGCTCCTGTTCTTCAGAGTAAAGCACAGTGCCCTCCATGCTTTTGGGTGATGATACTTTGCTGTGAGTGTCCTTTTACACCAGCTGTTGTGCTCAATGCTAAGGAATGCTAAGGAACCAGGCCCTATTGACTTTTACACCTGAGTCAAAAAACACCTAAAACTTGAGACCTTTCACAACTCTTTGATGATCTTCAAAATACCCTTTCCCCGGTTACCCTTAGCAGTGAGAGAACAAATCAGTGTCCTTAAAAATATAGCATATAATAATACTGTATTGCATTTGCTGCTTTTACTAATAATTTTCCTTACAACAAGATTTCCTTTTATCCTTGGATTTATAAGTGTTCATTTGTGCAAATGAATGATATTACATCAGGCTATAATGCACCTCGAGCCTTTTATTTTATTAATTTATGAGTCTAAAAGTTTTAAGAGAAATGTGCAGACTTTGGAGGGTGGCCTACGGGAAGAAGGCGAAGGCTGACACCAGTGTAGTAAGGATGAAAGAACCATTTTTCCTCTTGCAGGGATCAAATGCTCAGCTACAACCTTGGCCGAAGGCTTCCAGCTGACCATGTGAGTGGGTATCTCCAGTTTAAAGTGGAGGTTACATCTTCTGTTCATGAAGGTGAGACGTCTGGATAAGTGCATCGCTGTAGGAAAAACTTAAGTCTTACTCAGTTGTCAGTTTGCATTTGAACAGAATTGAATTCGTGTCCTGATCTGAAAATAAAATAACTGTCAAATGAGTACCTGTTGAATAGGAGATAGGAAAGCCTGTTTATCAAAAAATATCTCATATATTTATGCCTGCATTTTGAAACTGGGCTGTAGAATTTCCAGCAATACTAACATACAGACCTCATATGCCAGGCTGACTAGCAATATACTCATTTAGTAGTGAGTGGTGGATCTTGGCAAGTCAGTAATACTGTAAAGGGCCTCTATGGAATGACTGAATTTTTTGAACTGATTGGTGGCAAAGCCATAGGTTATTAAAAAATTCATTCGTGGGCCGGCCTGGTGGCGCACTCGGTAGAGTGCAGCGCTTGGGAGCGCAGTGGCGCTTGTGCCGAGGATTCGGATCCCATATAGAGACCGGTCCGCTCGCTGGTTGAGCATGGTGCGGGCGCGACACCGAGGGTTGCGATCCCGTTACCAGTCAGGAAAAAAAAAAATTCATTCGTTATTTTCAGTTCATTTTTACAAATGTTGTTTTCTCATTCAGATGCTTCTCCAGAAGCTGTTGGCACAATACTTGGAGACAGTACTGTGAACGGAGACCTAGGAAGCCCTTCTGATGACGAGGACATGCCAGGGAGCCATCATGACAGTGCTGTGTGTGCTAATGGGCCAGTTTCTGAAGAAAGTACTGCTGATGGGACCCCCAAGCATTCTCTCAGGACTAGCTCTACTCTGGAAATAGACACAGAGGAATTAACCTCTACTTCTTCAAGGACCTCACCTCCCAGAGGACGTCAGGATTCACTCAATGATTATTTAGATGCTATTGAACACAATGGCCATTCGAGGCCGGGGGCAGCGACCTGCTCTGAGAGGTCCGTGGGAGCCTCTCCGAAACTAAGGAGTAGTTTTCCCACCGACACAAGACTCAATGCGATGCTTCATATTGACTCAGATGAAGAAGACCATGAGTTCCAGCAAGACCTGGGCTACCCATCTTACTTGGAGGAGGATGGAGGGTTGATGATGTTTAGCAGGGCGTCAAGAACTGATGATGGGAGACTGGCATCTCAGACAAAGCCAGAGGAACACCCAGTGGAGAACGAGGAAGCCTCCACACACGAAGCCGCTTCCTTGGAAGATAAGCCAGGGAATCTTCCAGAGCTTGCAGACAGCTCATTGCCCTCGGGCCCAGCCCCAGATGACAGTGAAAGTGGCCCAGAGTCTCAACCTGGTGCTGACCAAGGCAGCACTGAATTGTGTGGCTCTCAAGAGGTAGATCAACCCACAAGTGGGGCAGACACAGGGACTTCTGACACATCAGGAGGAAGCCGAAGAGCCATCAGTGAGACGGAGTCTCTTGATCAAGGATCTGAGCCTTCCCAGGTGTCCTCTGAAACAGAGCCCAGTGACCCTGCCAGGACAGAGAGTGTGAGTGAAGCCAGCACCAGACCTGAGGGAGAGAGTGACCTGGAAGGTGCTGACAGCTCCTGCAATGAGAGCGTGACCACGCAGCTGTCCTCAGTGGAGACACGGTGCTCATCTCTTGAGAGTGCACGGTTTCCTGAAACCCCAGCCTTTTCTTCTCAAGAGGAGGAAGATGGAGCCTGTGTGGCAGAGCCCACCAGCAGCGGCCCTGCCAAAGGGTCACAGGATTCCATGTGCACTCCTGGTCCTTTACCTGTGGTGCAGGTGCCCAGTGGGGAGGAGGAAGGGCCAGGGGCAGAATCGGCTGCTCTACCTGACCTGGAGGAGCTCGGGGAGGTTTGGCAGCGGAGGGGGAGCCTGGAGGGAGCCGCCACCACTGCTGCTGCTGAGAGCCAGCCCCGGGAAGAGGATGATGCTGGGGATGCCCAGGGCGCTTGTGAAGGGGCCACTGCCCCGGAGGAGGGCGCCACTGGAGGTGGGTATGGAAGACACTATGGCTCTTGGCTCAAGCACAGCTGCTCAAGAAGTTCTGTGGTTTTTCCCTCAGTGTAAATTACACTGCAGGTTGCATATCACCTGAATTCCTCACTCTGGGGTTCAGCATTTAGCAAAGGAGGAGTAAGACGGGGAAGAGGGGCAAGACTGAAAACAGGGCCCAGAAGAGAAGGAAACACGTAACAGGTGTGTGGGCACATGAAGCCTCTCCTTTACAGCAGGCCTCTTGTTTCAGAGCTGGGGAGACTGAAGGACTTAATCACATAGCTAGGAAGAAGGCAGCGTGATTTGCATCTAGATAGGCTTGAGTTCAAATTCGGTGCCTTTTTTAAAAAATGGATCTTCTATTGTTGAAATAAGAGGCCTATCAGACAGCAGTTTTCCAACGTAATGAATCTCTAATGGGACTTGGATTTGCAGACCAAACACAGACAAAACCAAATAGGCTGGCACCTTCAACATTAGTGTAACCTGCAGAGGTTTTAGGGAATACCTTCAGTCACTCCTCCTCTATACAACGTCAGAACAGAAGATTAATATATGCTTTGCATCTAAGGTAATGTTTTTGTCTTCTACAGTATACGTAATATACCGTATATATCACAGCTCTATTATATCACAGCTCTATTCTCAACTGAGTTAGGTGACACATCCTGACACTTGAATAAGGTGTTTTTGTGTCTGAGGATACACATTTGCACATAAAATTTGTATTATATCTTGGTGAATGTAGCTCTCTAGAAAGATTCCTTTAAAATATTCTATTACAGATATTTTGTTTTTGTTTCCTTCATTATCTGTGGCCACTATGTGACCCTAAAGCATTAGTGCATGACCAGGAGAGAGGCCAGGGTGGGTGAGGGATGAGGAGGAGAGGGGCCGGGAGGGGGAGGACTGCATGCAGAGGACGCTTCTCCAGTAAGCTCCCCCTTGAAGTGTCACCTCCTGTTCATTCTCTTTTTCTGCTTCTGGGTCCTCATAAGGGAAATGAGACTAAAGACAGAAAAGAGACTAGCCTCAGCATTTACATTAGGTGGTGTTTTTTTGTTTGTATTACTGTTTTTTTTTTCAAATAAAGACTTTGGACACTGAAAGGCAAAACAATACCTGGGTAACTTTTTGCCTTTAATCCTAGGTTCTCAAGCCAATGGCCACCAGCCACTGCGATCGCTGCCTTCAGTGCGCCAGGACGTTAGCCGCTACCAGAGGGTGGACGAGGCTCTCCCACCAAGTGAGGACCTGTTAATTAAAGGGCCCACCTTAACCACAGGGGGCAAGGATGACAGGCAGACCCATTCCATGAGTCTTAGAAAATGCATACATGGGTCCCCGAGAGGAAGGAATCTGGGGGCTGCTACCTGACATACAGGAGGTAGTCTGGAAAGTGCTAAGCCCGTGACTCCTCTCTGGAACTGTTCTGCTGAATGAAGGGGCAGCTTGAGAAAAAGTAAATACTGTACTGCCCGTGGAGTAAATATTGTAATCATGGAAGTTGATCCAAATATTCTGAGCAATTGAGTGAGATTAGAATTTTTTAAAAATTATGCTTAATGGAAGCATGCATTTTCATTCAGTTAGTAGACAAGTTGGCAAAATCTTTTAGAAAAACCTCACTTATATAATATACTGCCTTTTTGTTCACATATATCGTTTTAAATCATTAAGCACTGGTTCTGATTTTTTTTTTCCCTTAGGGATACACAAAGAAATGTTATTTTCAGAAATTAGTCTACTAATTATTTGGGGCATGACGGTTACCTGGGGATTTGAAAGTGAAATGTGTTTCACTTTCCAAAAACACTTAGCATTTAAAGGGGAGATGGTTGAGCATTAGGGGTGCTGGGAAATAGTTACACAACCTGTATTCAAGAGTACGAGTGATACCCATGGCCAGTCATAATTGGGGCAAAATTCAAACTCTATTTAAATTTCTAGAATCCCTTAAAGTAATGTTGCTCTGTGAGAGCAATACATTTTGATGAATTATTTAAAGATAAGTAAATATTGTCTTCAGGAAAACATCGGAAGCTACACCTTTTGCCTTATTGCTTTCCCTTTTTATTCACACTCTCTACTTACCCATCTTACATGTGATCATGGCAAGTAGCTGATGCCCTTTACCCTCTGTGTTTTAAAAATGGTGGGACATAAAGAGGGAAGGTGCACATTTAAAGGGCTAAAATACTGGGCAGTTAGTTTTGGTGAGTGCTGAGAAAAGAGCTGAATGGTACTATGTAGAGTTTCTCATAATACTGGCCTGATCCTTTTGAAATTCTGTTGTGCATAGATCCTTCCCTTGATTGTGTATGTGGATTATTGAGGGCTGTTACTTAAACGAAACATATATTTTAAGTGGTTTCAAAAAAATAGATCAGGAGGTTGATTAACCATGAGTCATTTTAAGCAGGTGGAAGGAGGGATGCAGGGTAAAAAAGTTCCTTATTGTTTACCCTTGGAGGAAAGATCAGCATCAGGAAAGAAAAATATTCCTGGAAGATATTTAGGTGTAATTGGAGCAAAATGCATTAGGAATATCAGGAGAGAGTTTGTTTGCATGTCTCTGTGGATTAATAGTAATTGGAGTTTCAGGGAGCTGGACAGGAAGCATAGCATGGCATGGGTGCATTGATAAATGGCATCCTCCTGGCCACATCTAGATGCTCTAATTTTTAGGACACAGTTTTGGTCTCCAGATTGTATTTAATAAAGACAGGTACTTTCCTGCTGAAATTATGACCCTATGTGGAATAGCTCAATGTATTTGTTTAAACACTGATTTTGCATTACAAAGGCAGAATATATCTTAGGAATTATTTTTACAAACAATTGACAGTTTATTTTAATAAATTGATATATCCAAAGTAAAAGCAATTTACTGGTTTATCCCATTTAATGAGTGACTGATGAACAGGAAAAAAATTCACTGCCTACTTTTAGGCCTTCACTTCAAAGCCGGTTCGACTGGCTATTATCAAAAAGAGAATAAATAACAAAAGCTGAGGAGGATGTGGAGAAAGGGGAACCCTCCTACAGTGTTGATGGGACTGTAAACTGGTGCTGCCATTATGGAAAATGGTATGGAGGTACCTCAAACAACCACGATAGACCTGCCATACGATCCAAAAATTCCTCTGCTGAGTATATATACAAAGACGTGGAAATCGTCATGTCGAAAGGATACTTGCACTCCCATGTTTATCACAGCTCTATTCACAGTAATAGCCATCCTAACTGGGGTGAGATGCTATCTCAGTGTAGTTTTGATTTGCATTTTCCTTATGCTGAGTGGTGTTGAGCATTTTTTCATGTGTCTCTTGGCCATTTGTATATCGTCCTTTGAGAAATGTCTATGCAACTCCTTTGCCCATTTTTAAATTGGGTTATTTGTTTTTTTACTAAGTTGCTTGAGTTCCTCATATGTTCTGGACATCGATCCTTAGTCAGACACATAGTTTGAAGATATTTTCTCCCACTCCATAGGTTGTCTTTTCGCTCTGTTAATGTTTCTTTTGCTGTGCAGAAGTTCTTAGTTTGAAGTAATCCCATTGGTTTATTTTTCCTTTTGTTGCCTGTGCTTTTGGGGTCATATTTATAAAGTCTTTGCCCAGTTCTACTTCCCAAAGTGTTTCCCCTTTATTTTCTTTTAGCAGCTTTATAGTTTCAGGTTTTATTTTTAAGTCTTTAATCCAGTTTAGTTGATTCTGGTATATGGTGAGAGGTACAGATTCAGTTTCATTCTTCTACATATAGATGTCCAGTTTTCCCAGAACCATTAATTGAAACATCAGTCTTTTCCCCAATGTATGTTCTTGGTGCCTTTGTCAAAGATCAGTTGGCTGTAAGTACGTGGGTTGATTTCTGTCTTCTCTATTCTGTTCCATTGGTTTGAATGTCTGTTTTTATGCCAGTACCATGCTGTTATGGTTATTAGAGTTTTGTAGTATTAATTTGATGTTAGGTAATGTTATGCCTCCAACTTTAATTTTTTTTGTTCAAGATTGCTTTGGCTATTTGGAGTCTTTTGTTGTTCCATATGAAAGTTAGAATTTTTTTTTTCTCTTTCTGTGAAGAATGTCATTGTATTTTGATGGGGCTTGCATTGAATCTGTAGATTGCTTTGAAGATTTTCACAATATTAGTTCTTCCAATCCAAGAGCATGGAATGTCTTTCCATGTTTTTGTATCCTCTTTAATTTCTTTCACAGTGATTTGTAGTTCTTGTTGTAGAGGTCTTTTACCTCATTGGTTCAATTGATTCCTAGGTATTTTATTTTTTTGGTGACTTTTGTAAGTGGGCCAGCTTTCTTGATTTCTTTTTCCGCTAGTGTGTTACTGGAGTATTAAAATGCTACTGATTTGGGGGTGTTGATTTTGTATCCTGCAACTTTACTGAAATTCTTTGTCAGCTCTAAGAAATTCTTTGCAGAGTCTTTAGGTTTCTCTCTATACAGGATCATGTCATCTGCAAACAGGGACAATTTGACTTTGTCTTTTCCAATCAGGATACCCTTTATTTCTTTCTCTTGCCTGTTTGTTCTGGCTAGTACTTCCAATACTATGTTAAATAGGAGTAGTGAAAGTGTGCGTTCTTGTCTTCTTCCTGTTCTTAAGGGGAAAGCTTTCAGCTTTTCCCCATTCAGGATGATATTGGTCGTGGGTTTGTCATACATGGCTTTTATTGTGTTGAGATACTTTCCTTCTATACCTAATTTACTGAGTATCTTTATCATGGTGGGATGTTGAATTTTGTCAAATGCTTTTTTTTATTGAGATAATCACATGGTTTTGTTCTTGATTTTTGTATTAATCCATTTCTGTTGCTCATAACAAAATACCTGAAACTGGGTGATTCTGAAGAAAGCAAACTTTATTGCTTACAGTTTCAGAGGCTGGGAAGTCCAAAGTCCAGGAAATGTATCTGGTGAGGGTCTTCATTGGTGGTTGCTTTACAAAAATGCAGGGGTCTCAAATGGCAGAAAATGGAAGAACAGAGAGAAAGAAGCTCTCATGTAATCTCCTTTTAAAACCCTCAAAACCATGCCCATGACTACCAGTATTAATCCATTCACTATGACATTGTCATACAATTTAATCACCTCCTCAAGGCCTCACCTTTTAATCAAAACAATAGGATTTCCCACTCTCTCAACACTGTCACTGTAGGGGCCACATCTCCAATTCCTGGAACTTTGGGGAACACAATTTAAGCTTCAATGAGTTGGAGGGGGGGCATTCAGTCCACAGCAAGTTTGCTGATGTGGTGTATCATAATAATTGATTTGCATATGTTGAACCATCCTTGCATCCTTGGGATGAATCCCACTTGATTGTGCTGTGTAATTTCTTCAGTGTGTTCCCGTATTCTGTTTGCTAATATTTTATTGAAGATTTTTACATCTTTGTTCATCAGAGATGTTCACGTGGAGTTTTTTTTTTCTGTTGTATCTTTGTCGGGTTTGGATATCAGGGTGATGCTGGCCTCACAGAATGAGTTTGGGAGAATGGCCTCTATTTCAACTTTTTGGAATAGTTTGAAGAGAATTGGTATTATTACTCTTCAAAGGTTTGGTAGAATTCAGCAGTCAAGCCATCCAGTCTTGGACTTTTCTTTGTTGGAAGACTGCTGATCACTGCTTCAATCTCATTGCTGGTCTATTCAGGTTTTTTATGTATTCTTAGTTCAGTCTTGATAGTTTGTATGTGTCCAGAAATTTACTCATTTCCTCCAGGTTTTCAAATTTGTTGGCATATAGTTGTTTATAAAACTCTCTAATGATTCTTTGTATGTCTGTGGTATTGGTTGTAATGTCTCCTTTTTCATTTCTGATTTTTGTTATTTGGGCCTTCTCCCTTTTTTTAGTTAGCCTAGCTAATGGTTTGTCTGTTTTGTTTGTCTTCTCAAAGAACCAATTTTTTGTTTCATTGATCTTTTGTAACATTTTTGGGACCTCTATTTCATTCATTTCTGCTCTGATCTTAATTATTTTCATTCCATGTACTAACTTGGGTGTTGAGTTTTCTTGTTTTAATAGTTCTTTAAGGTGTAGTGGTAGGTTATTTGAAATCTTCCTATTCCTTTGATGTGTTTATTGCAATAAGTACTGCTCTTAGTACTGTTTTTGCAGTATCCCACAGTTTTTGGTATGATGTGTCTTTATTTTTATTAGTATTGAGAATTTTTTGATTTCCCGTTTAATTTCTTCTTAGACCTGTAGATCATTCAGGAGCACATTGTTTAATTTCCATGTGTTTGTGTGGTTTCCAGAGTTTCTCTTGTTACTGATTTCTAGTTTTAATCCGTTGTGCTCTGAAAAGATATTTGAAACGATTTCAGTTTTCTTAATTTTGTTAAGATTTGATTTGTGACCTAACATGTGGTCTATCCTGGAGAATGTTCCATGTGTTGATGAGAAGAAAGTATATTCTGTAGTTGTTGGATGAAACGTTCTGTAGATATCTGCCAAGTCCAATTGGTCTACAGGGTAATTTAAATCCTGTGTTTCTCTTTTGATTTGTTGATTAGATGGTCTGTCCAGTGTTGAGAAAGGGGTGTTCAGGTCCCCATGTATTATTGTATTCAGGTGTATCTCTTTCTTCAGGTCTAAGAGTGTTGGCTTTATAAATTTGGGTGCTCCAGTGTTGGGTGCATATATGTTTACAATCATCATGTCTTCTTGCTGAGTAGAACCCTATATCATTATATAATGGCCTTCTTTGTCTTTTTTTTATGGTTTTTAGTTTAAAATCTTTTTTATCTGATATAAGAATAGCAACTCCTGCTCATTTTTGATTTCCATTTTCATGGTATATCTTTTTCTATCCCTTCACTGTTAGTTTGTGTATCTTTACAGGCAAGGTGAGTCTCTTGTAGACACTGAATAGTCGAGTCTAGTTTTTTAATCCAATCAGCCAGTCTCTGTCTTTGAAGTGGGGAATTTAATCCATTTACATTTAAGGTTGTTATTGAGAGGTACTGTGTTACTCCTGACATTTAATTGCTTTCCTTATGGTTGATTTAAATATTTTTTGTTCCATTCTTTCCCTTGTATTGTTTGTCTTTAGTGTTTGTTGGTTTTTTGAGGTGGAATGGTATAGTTTCTTTCTCTTCCTCATTTGCATATCTTCTCTACCAGCGGCATTTGTTCTTTCTCATGTATTCATTGTGTTGATTATCATTTTGGGGGTTCCAGGTACAGGACTTACTTAAGGATTTATTGTAAAGCTGGTCGTGTGGTGGTGAACTCCTGTAGCTTTTGTTTGTCTGGGAAATACACTATTTCTCCTTCATTTCTGAGGGATAGCTTTGCTGGGTATAGTATTCTTGACTGGCAGTTTTTTTCTTTTAGTACTTTGAATATATCATCCCATTCTCTTCTGGCCTATATGTGTTCTGCTGAGAAGTCTGCTGTTAGTTTGATGGAGACTCCCTTATAGATGACTTGATGCTTTTCTTTTTCTGCTTTTAGGATTTTCTCTTTGTCTTTGACATTTGTAAGTTTGACTACAGTGTGTCTCAGAGAGAACCTTTCTGGATTGAATCTGTTTGAAGATCTTTGAGCCTCTTGGATCTGGAAGTCATATCTGGGAAGTTTTCTACTATTATTTCATTGAAATATCCTCCTCTTTATCCTCCTCTTCCAGAACACCCATGATTTGGTGTTTGTGTACTTAAGGTGGTCTGCTAGCTCTCAGGTTTTCTTCATTTTTTAAAATTCTTTTTTCTTATTTTTTGTAAACTGGGCACCTCTAGTCTGCCATTTTGCCCCTGATTCCCACTCTTTCTGACCTCTGAGAAATCTAGCATTTACTCCATGAGTTTATTCCTCAAATTAGCTGCTGCTTTAAGTTCTTATTAATTTATGTCAGTATTCCTCAAATTTTAGAGTGTCTAGGAGTCACCTGGAATGTTGTTAAAAATGTAGATCTCTGAGTCCTAGCTTCAGATAGACTTATTCTGAAGACTTGGGTTGTATCCTAGAAATCTGCATTTTTATTCACCCTCAAAGTGATTCTGGCACATGTTAGAGTCCCACCACCTTGAGAAATATTTCTTTAGGTAATAGTTTTCAAACTTTTTTATTGTGGCTAAAGTGGGGTTGGTGGGTGTTTACAGAGCCCTGCCCTTCAGGGCCCCAAAGCCTCCAGCCCTGTAAGGATTAATACATTAGAGTTTAGTTTGGAAATTCTAGCCTAGACATAAGGTGTTGCTAAGAAATTGCTAGGTCCTTACTGAACCTAATGTAATAAAATAGGAGGTCATTTTGTACATTCATAAAATTTTAGAACTGGAAGGGGCCTTAGCAAATGTTTAATTCTGTATCTAAGTTTTAAAGACTGTGATCCATAGAAGTGTAGTGGCTTTTTGAAGGTTATGTAGCAAAGGTGTGACAAGCTGTATTAGTTTATTTCTGTTGCTTATAACAGAATACCTGAAATTGGGTAATTTATAAAGAAATGAAATTTATTTCTTACAGTTTTGGAGGCTGAGAAGTCCATGGTTCAGGTGGCGCATCTGGTGAGGGCCTTGTTCATGGTGGTGACTTTTCTCAGCAATGCAGGGTATCACAGGGCAAGAGTAGACAAGAGCAATAAAGTTAACGTTACCTATGAGTGGATCAATCCTTTCACCAGGGCACAGTCCTCACAATCTAATCACCTCTTAGAAGCCCCACGTTTCAATTACCATAATTGGATTTCCCACCCTCTTAACACTGTTACAGTGGAGATCAAGTTTCCTATATGTGAACTTTGGGGGGAAACATTTGACCCAGAGCACAAGCCACATCCAGAAACCAGGCTTTCTACCTCCCATTTAGTGTGCTACCCCATCCCAACCCCCATACATTGTTCACAGTCTCACTGCACCTTGATTGTATACCCTATTTTACAATGTGTCAAGACAAGGAAGTAAATGTTAAGATCCCTGTCTTCTAACTCTGTATATCTGATTTTAACATTGTCTATCTGAAAGAAACTTGGATGCTTTGAAATGAGTTCTCATATGCTTTCTTATACCAAGGAAAAACCAGGCCCAATATAAAGACATGTCAGGTGTTAGAGCAATTATACCCATCAAAGTAACTTTGGTAGCTAACCTTCCTGCGGGTACCCCTGCTGCCTTTGCCTGGATGGATAGATATTGATCACTTGGGTAGCAGGAAATATGTAGTTCATGAATAAGCCAACAGCATAGCAGTGTTTCCTGATCCAGTGCCAAGCATCCACTTGAAATCAGCAATACAGAATTTCTCTTTATGGGAATGTCCTAAAGAGGATATCAATTTGAAGATGTGACATTTGACAGGGATAGTCTTAATGTCCATTCAACACCCTATGCTCTTAGAAGGCAAATGTTTGGTACTTGTTTTCTTATCCTTCCCATTGCAAATAGAAATGTCTTTATTGAACTACAAATTAAGGTTATTCCTGGGCGTTGTGGAAGGGGAATACAAGAATCATTCATTTTAATGGCTTTATGTCATTTAAAAGCATTCGTTCATTTATTACACACCCTGTGCAAAGCACAGTGGTGAATAGATTTGGCAATTCCCCTTATGCTCCCAACAAACCTCCCCATTTTGCTACCCATACAGCCTTCAAACAGGCCACATTCACATCACATGTGGTAAATTCTTATTTAGTTAGTTCCAGGAAAAAGTTCCACCTTTGAATTTTTTTTTTACTTTCTTTTGTCCGAAAATGGAAAATATGCAACAATGTGTTTTCTTTTCTGCCTTAACTGCCAAAAAACTTAGAGCCAATATTTAGTAATAATCTTATCTTGGAAGCTTGGCAGCATCTACTCTTTCTACTTCCTTTAGCTGGTCGCTGTTCTTTTTTTTTTTTTTTTTACTCCCAATTGGCCTACTCTGCATTTTTTAAATTGGGAGCTACTGTAAACATTCTTGGGGGAGGGAATGGCCATTTGTTTTCATGTGCATTTGGTTTGATGTATATATGCTTGAATTATTTTGAGAAATAATTAGAGAAAGGAATGAGATGGGAATAATTGGTTCTCAAAATCTTTAAGATGGGAAAGCATGCAAGGAGAAGAGCAAAACAATGGAATAGATCAAAGAGTTTTGGAAAATGGTTCCTGAAGATGCTTTAATATATTTGTCAGCATATTGCAGGATGAGCATGGGGTCTTTAACCCTATTGATGGGATTGTAGCTGTGTCTAAAGAATTCAGATTTTGCACGCTGGCTCATTGTGAGTCTATGTTACCTTGGAGCATGAGCAGCATTGAATTATTTATTGTCTGTGTGGTGCTTTTTCTCAGCCCAATTTTTCCTTCTCTTGCCCTTTGTTCTAAGTTACAATGTGCCGAGATAACAAAAGGTATCTTTCCACTCCCAGCTGAGATGACGGGCCTCAGTGCTGGTCTGGTGCAGGCTGGTGTCTACCGTGTGGGTCTTTTCAACCCTAAGGACTTTGTTGGAACACTTGTTCCATTCACTTCCAGAGCAAATGCCATAGGTGGTCAGGAGAAAATATGCCTTCCCCTTGGTCTCCAGGATTAGACCCATGGTATCTATTGAAAAACCATGTGATCACATGGAGCATTTTGAGATAATTGAACTGCTTGGGAGAAAAGTGTTTATTTATTTCAAAAAATAATTTACGCAGTAATATAAATGTATGAAGAGATTTCCTTGTTAAAGAATAGATCTCTGCTGTTTTCATGTTTACTGTATAAATTACCCTTCCCAACTGCAATAAATTTCAAAATTTTGCCTTTTGAAAAGATCAGCTCATGCTTTGTGCATCTTAATAGGGGAATGGCCTTGTAGGGAGTCACAGAGGTGGGATGTCTGTTTCTAAATACCCGTCTGCTTTCTGTTTTTACCAAATATGAACTTATATATTTGTTTACAAAGATTTTACGCACTTAATCAATGCAATTACTTAAATGTAAACTTAAATAATCTTTTAAAACGTTGTATTTCTTTGAAGTTGGAGGCAAGAAATTGCTCTTCCTCTGAAAATGTATTCATCTTTGGGAAAGTGCAAATGGAAGTCTGTAGGTAATGATACTGTTTGATCACTAGGCTAGCATTAAATAGTTAATTTTCTTCTGAACACTAAATTTACTTTAATTGTGTGTAAATATGATGTGGAAGTTGCCAGCTATGAGTCTTTCCTTTAAGCTAGAAAAACCAGAAAAAATCAGTTTTTGGTGAAAATAAACATCAATGCCAATTTGATGTGAATATCTAAAGTATTATGGTACCAACTACATGTATTTTTAAAACACTGGTGCTCCTAAATGAAGGGTGAGCATTGTGGGCAGATTTGGAAAGATTCTCTACATTTAGAGGTTCTTTAAGGGATTGGTACTATACACACAGGATAGGCTCAATAACCAGTCACAACAGATTCTGGAGTGTACTGGGGAGAAGTGCCAGATTATGCCATGGGGTATATGTTATTAGTCCCAGATTATAGCATGTCAGAGAGAAAAAACACATGCTGAATTTAATGAATCACGTTAATGGACTCAGCTCCTCCTCCTAATCCCTCTCTGTGTCTTCCTGCTGTTTAGACTGGGAGGCACGTATTGACAGCCACGGCAGAATCTTCTATGTGGATCATGTGAACAGAACCACAACATGGCAGCGGCCAACAGCTCCCCCAGCCCCACAGGTGCTGCAGAGATCTAACTCCATACAGCAAATGGAGCAGTTGAACCGGCGGTGAGGATGGGCATGTTTGCTAGTACTATTATATTTAGTGGTTGGGCAAATTTTTACATGGCGCAAAGTAAGAGATACAGTTGTCCATTAAATCTTTGGGTGTCTTGTCATTAAGGAGTAGCCGTTAGCTCTTTTGATTCATAGACTACATTGGACTTCTCTTGGTTAAAAAAATAATATCCACATACATATACGCTTTGTTGGGAAACTAGAGAGTAAATAAATAAAAATGATCCCTTTAGTCAACCCAAGACATTGAGTATTAGTAAAGCAGAACATATGTATTTATGAAACCAAACACCTTTTCTAATCTCTAGAATATTTGTTTGAGATGCATCTTTATTAACAACCTAAGCTTTTTAAATCAGTTGTTCTTTTTCAAGAATTAATTGCTAGAACATGAAGTAGTTTTTTCCTTTAACAATATAGGAATTGAATTATCTTTGGTTAAAGGCCACAGTTTTTTCAGTGTTAATTATTGGTCAGGAGAATGTCCCACAAACAATGGACAGAAGAAATTTAATGCAATGTAATTTACTTAAACAACAGATGGCCCAGAGGTCAGGAAATGGGAGTTTGGGGAGGAAACAGTTAAGGCTGAGAAGACAGTGAAAACTTCTGGACTCTGGGGGAGCAGATGAGTCTCACCTTTTAGTGGCCGCTGGAATGTAACCCTAAGCTCATGATTTCAGATATCAGAGTATCCGCAGAACCATGACTAACGAGAGGCCTGAGGAAAATACCAATGCTGTTGATGGGGCAGGGGAGGAAGCAGACTTTCACCAAGCCAGTGCAGGTACGAGCCTCGGGGTATGTTTTCTTTTGTAATCTCATAAAAGCAGAAAATAAATAAGTGAAGATTCCCAAGAAATGAGACTTTTCTTTTAGAGAACTTTTGATATTCAATAAAATCTGGTAATCCAACTCAAAAAACAGAATTCACTAGAAACCTCTTCTAGTCCTCAACTTTTTATCAGTCCTGAGAATCACAAGACCAAAGAGAGCATAAATGACTTTAATCTCTGGATCTGTGGGAAAGTGGAAAAAGAATGTGATCATTTAAGAAATCTAAAGATGCATTAAAATGTTAATAGTGACTAGAAATATTATTTGATTCCATGGTGTAATTTAGTATAGTCGGGTTTTTTGTATGCATTTACAGCAAAGGATAAAAGTATTGGGGGGATTAAAATAATAGCAGATGATATAGCTATTCTTGATTTTTTAAGAATGTAGACTGAAGTGAATAGACATGTTCCCACCATATAGAAAGGCTTCTCTGAAAGCCCTGTTGTGTGTCCGCCTAGATTTCCGACGGGAGACCGTCCTGCCCCACTCTACCTCCAGATCCAGGCTCACGCTGCTGCTGCAGTCTCCCCCCGTGAAGTTCCTCATCAGCCCAGAGTTCTTCACCGTGCTGCATTCTAACCCTGTGAGTAGCAAATCTGAAAGAACGTGATGGTTAAAGCAAGAGGCCAAAGAAAATTATCCTCGTTTATGTAATAATAGTAAGGATGATAATAGCGAATGTTTCCTGAGAACTTAGTGTGTTCTAGGCTCTGTGTTAAGCACTGTCTGTTTTAACCCATTTCATCCAAACAAACTGTCTTAGCCTGTTGGGCTGCTATAAGAAAAATACCTTACACTGGGCAGCTTATAAACAACAGAAATTTATTTCTCACAATTCTGGAGGCTGGGAAGTCTAAGAGCAAGGTGCCAGCAGATTTGGTGTCTGGTAGGGCCCATTTCCTGGTTCGTAGATGGCACCTTCTTGCTACATCCTCACATAGTGGAAGGGGTGAGGAATCTGTCTCAGGCCTCTTTTATGAGGACACTAATTCCATTCATGAGGGCTCTGCTCTCATGACCTAATCACCTCTTAAGTCACCTTCTACCACCACCTTCTAATACTGTCATATTGGTGATTGTGTTTCAACATATGAATTTTGGGGGACACGAACATTCAGACCATCACAGGAGGATTACTCCACAAGTCTCTGAGGTCTGAGGGTTTGCTGAAGATACTAATTGGAGGAAGGTTGTCTTAGCTGCACACAGAGTGATTTAGAATGAGGGGAACACTGGCCGTAGAAGCCCAGCTGGACATAATGCATTCATTATGGCATGCCTTGATGGGAGCATGGACTAGGAGATAAGGAAATAAAGGAGAGGGACCCAGCATGAGAGGAATCACAGATAGAGAGCTGGCAAGAAGTTGAAGAAGAATACCCTGATGTTACTAATAATACATAAATAATAAACAACAATACATATTTAATAATCAAAGTTAGAATGAGGGACTGGTTAAAGGAATTGAAGAGCATATTAAATTTAACAAAATGGATTATACACCTTAGGAAAAACAGAGTAGATCACATAGAAAAATGGAAGTCAGTATAGGCCTATTGCCAGGAGTTGTTGGTGAGGTAATTAGTATGTTCATATTTATTGATGATAGTATATTTCTGTCTTACCCCATTAGTTTTGCTTTATAACTATAAGCATCTATCTGGCTTTACTCATTACTATCTCCTGGTTTACAGGTTTAGCTTGGAACAAAGATACTAGGCACTGAGCTAAGTCCTAGGGATACAAAGATGACAGCAACTAGAGTCCTGGAATACCAGACTTGAAAACACATTACAATGCCATGACCAAGAGTTATGAGTGCAAGAATGGAAGGCTGTGGAAGATACACTGCGGGAGTGAGTTATTAACTCTGAGAGGAAGGCACATGGAAGGAGCCATAGACGGATTTGCATTTGGGATGGGGTTTAAAGGCCAAATAGGAGCTTGCCTTAGAAATAGCACTCCTGGTAGAAGGAGCAGCATTTGCAAAACAAGAGATTCATGAAGCTACAGGGCTGTTGTGATAATTACTACAGAAGTACTGAAACTGGATTATTGGTATAGCAGTTTGGAATTGCTGATGTGTTCAGAGCATAGGACACTAGTGAAAGTCAGATTTGAGCCTGCAAAGATAGGCAGAAGCCAGTCTGTTCTAGAAGGTGACAGGCTTTTATACAAGGAAGAATGGGCTGACACTGAGAGTTGTCACTATAACACAGAAAGTATCATGCTGTGATGGAGAGAGCTTTGGTCTTTACAGTCAATAGCACAAGCTTCACTCTGTATGCTCATTTGTTCATGCGTTCATTCAACCAATATTTATTAAATGCCTGTGATTTTCCTGGTACATTCTAGGCTCTGGGGATAGAGTAGTAAACAAGATAAACAGAGTGGAATATTGATAACAGATTACTGAATAAAAAAGATAATTCAGATAGTGCAACATGGCATGAAGCAACTGAAACTACATTGGGTAGAGTGATTTGAGGACAAGCTGCAGGAGGCACTGTTTTAGATTGGGTGGACAGGAGGGCCTCTCTGAGGGAGCCACATTTGAGCAGTCATAAAATGTCAAGAAGCTGATAAGGTAAAGGTCTGGGGACAGAACCTTCCTTGCCAAGGAAGAGCAGAGGCTAAAGGTAGGAATGAGTGACGTGCATAATAAGATCAGAGAAGTGAGCAGAGCTGCAGAATAGAGGACTTGTGTGATCTGGCAAGCCATTTAGGCTTTCTTCTAAATGGACGTTATTCTGAAAGAGTTTTCTATATGGGAGTAATTTAGATTTTTAAAAGTTTCGTATAGCTGCTATTTTAGAAAATGGGGTTTAGAGGGTCAGATTGGCATCAGGCAGACAAGTGAAAAGGCTCTGTGGTGAGACAGGGAAATGGCTTAGACTAGTGTAATAGCAGTAGAGATGGTGAGAAGTGGATGCATATGGGATATATTTTGGAGAGATAGCTGACATTCTTGCTAATAGTTTGGAATGTGTGGATAAGAGAAAAAAAGGAGCAACTAATCGGATGGTAGCGGTCATGGGTTTTCTGATAAATATTTAAGCACTGCTTCACTGGGAAAAAAGTATGTGTGTGTGTTTGTGTATGTGTATACATGTCTGGTCTCTATGGAGTTAATACTCCCACTATTGCCAATTTCAAGCTACCAATGACATCACTGAGCATGGAGTTCTCACTTCTCTACACGGACTGCCTTCTTTCATAAAAGTTCCTCCTCACTACAGTGTTTCAAGTAGAGGCTGGATTAATAGTCATGGGGTTGTGGTATAAAGCTGTGGTTTTTAAACTTGGTAGACTTTTAAAATAAATGCATATTCTTGGTTCCCAAACTTTAGAGATTCTGGTTCGGTAGACTGGTCTGAAGTGGATCCAGGAGTCTGTGGGTTTTTTTTTTTTAGGCCCCTTGAGTGATTCTGCTGCTATTGGTCTGCAGCCTGCAATTTGTGAACTCCTAGTACAAAGCGATTGTGTTAAATGACCTCACTGTCATTGTCACAACTGTAACTCATCTGGACTTTTGACAAATAATATGTTTTAACAGTGTGAAAATACTAAGCGTTTCACAGGGTTCTTTTGTTTGCTTATTATATTTTCATGTTGTTGTTGTGTTTCCTTTTTCTTTACTTGCACATGATTTTAGAATTTCTTTTGCTGGACAGCTCATCTTTATTTTAAAGCATTTAAATTTTTTTCCCTCTTATCTGAACTGTATTTATGTTGACTAAAAAGATGATCCACACTGTGTATCTATGCATTTCTGTAAGATTAAAATGCTGTTGGTTTAGATAGGCTTATTTCCCTCATTTATTTATAGCAGACATTAAAGTAGCTGGATTTTTCTTGGTAAAGGTCTCGAGTTATGAATTAATGGAGATAAGTCAGACAATTTTTTGTAAAGGGCATTACTTGCTGGAATTTCTTCTTTTTCCTAGATTAGCAGAAAATGTAAGAAAATAAACTTTTATTTGGTCTATTTTAAAATTTTTTTGTGTAGTTTTTTATTGTTTGAATTGTTTATGACTTAACGGTTTCAGTAGGTTTTCTGTTTATATTATGGAAAATGTTCAACATGTAAAAGGAGTGTATTCAGGGCCGGCCTGGTGGCGCACTGCGCTAGTGCGCTGCTTGGGAAGCACGGCGGCGCTCCCGCCGAGGGTTCGGATCCCACATACAGACCGGTTCCCGCTCACTGGCTGAGTGAGGCGCGGGAGCAACGCCGAGGGTTGCGATCCCGTTGCTGGTCCTGGTCCGGTATGGGGGTGACACTGAGGGTTGTGATCCGTTGCCGGACACGGAAAAAGACAAAAAAAAAAAAAAAAAAAGTGTATTCAAAAGTTTTTCTAATTCTCTTTTTCTGTGATTTGAAGGAATCAGTTTATGTTGATAGTCGTGAAAAATAGATTTCATGTAGCAGTAATATACCTAAGAATCTTTAGTGAAAAGAGAAAAAAATAGATATATGGTTGTAATTCTAAAGGAAAACTTGAGAAACAAAATTTTGGCGATTTTTTTTTTTTTTTTTTTTTTTTTGCTTTTTTGCATCATGGTAGCTTTACGATATATTCTACTGCCCTCTGCTGGCTGTCATCAGATTTCTTTCAAAATTGTCTTGATAAACTATTTCTTCTGTTAGCTCCAGATTTAGTTATTAGTGCTATGTCTTTTATATTTGTTGTGCCTGTGTTTGTCTAATTAATGTCATAAAAAATACATTTTGTTATATGCAACTTAATAATGTTTCTAGCATACATGCCAAATAATTATGTCTGTGGCTTTTAATTAGCTCTAGAAATACATTAATTCCATCGTCTAAATTCCTTAGTACTTAGTGAAGAAAAATATTGTTTCAAAATTCATAAATGTATTCTTAAAAGTCAGGAATTCCTGCTGTTGCAAATAGATGAATTGATTATTTATAGTTACTTTTGTTAATAAGTTAAAATTTCTCTCCGTTTTACTCTTCAGCTAGATGAAAACAATGTGAAATATTGCGTAATTAAAAATTGAAGACAGACTGTGTAATACAGGACTGTTTGCATATTCCAGCAGACATCTTATGAAAACGTTGTTTCTTGATTTCATTTATAATAAATTTTATTTAGCTAATAATGTATACAAGTGCTCAAATCTGTTCCCTTGTGAATGTGAGAGACATTTATTTGCTATAGATTCAGTGATGCTATATTCCAAACCCAAATTCAGAGTGCCTATTCTTGATGAAGGATTTCTGAAATATGAAAGATTTTATTTAATCAGTAATGTACTTAACTATGTTTTTGAAAAGAACAGAATTAGGTGAAATCGGGACTGGGCCAGGTAATCTATGACATTTGGTCACCATAACACCAAAGAAAAAACTGCCGAAAAAAGGATTGATTATTCTCTGCATTGTGGTTGATAAGAACTGAGTATTTACATATATATATCTATATATATTATGTATATATATTTTTTCTTTTGCTGGCCAGTACAGGGATCAAACCCTGGACCTTGGTGTTATCAGCACCATGCTCTAACCAAGTGAGCTGACCGGCCAGCCCTAATTTTCTCATTCTGCTGCCAAATGGCAATAATGTTCCCCTCAACTCCTCTTTGCATTTTTCAGTTCTAAAACCTCAAACACTTCACTAAACAAAACACATTTAAGCTCTAAGGAGTGTTACTTAAAATTTCACTGAAGAAATTCAGTTGATCATTCGCTCAATCATCAAGAGTTTATTTCTTGCTAGGAGGATGAAAAAATAACCAAAAGGGAGGTTGGGAATGGGAAATTTGGAATAGAAAAGGAATAACTAAAAAGCAAATTTTAAATCATGTCAAAGGAAAACAAAAATGTGTCATTTAGAGATCATTTAAAGGGGCTTTGTGTACTATTAGCAATTGCCAACTCCTCTTAACTGCTTGTGAGTCCATGTGCAGCAGCTTTCCAGTTGAAATCATTCTGTACATTATCATGACACTGTGCTGTCAAATAAGTGCCATTTGCTCTTTCCTAATCTACTTTTGTTTCTGGTAACAAATCACATTCATTTGCTGCATCTTTTTCTATAAGACAAACAAGCAAACAAACAGAAAAAAGGATTCTCACCTAGTTAGAACCATTAAACACCAGAAAGAGAATAAAGATGCCTCTTTTCTCTTAACCCACAGTTTTGTCAATGTCAGTGACTTCACGGTACTCTTTCAATCAAATCCCACCTGGTTAGTGTTTCTTTGACTCTTTGGCCAATCACATTCTTAGCTCTGCTGGTTCCCCAGTGTGTTTCAGTATTTTCACCACCATTATGGCCTTTGTTTTTCCAACTCTGTTTTCTGTCTCCAGTGAATCTGTTCCTAACTCCTCCCCCTTTAATTTTCCTTCTCCATTCTTTTGCATGAACAGGCCTTGCTTATCTCTGTATCCTCAGGGCTTACACAGGACTTAACATGTAACTAATGAAAGGTTACGAGACCTTTCCTTCTTCAGTTAATAGAAGACGGGATACTGGCCCAAGATCTTAAAGACTAAAAATAGAAAACAACTTAACTACTGTCATTTATCTGTTATAACATAGGTATGACAGGTATAATCCCCTGCTTATTCTTTTTCTTATACCCTGTAACTTTATAGTGACTTTTACCTCTTCAAAGCATGTTTATATCCTTTGTTCTATTGGATTTGAATCTCACACACCTATGAAAAAAAGCAGGGGAGTTATTATTATTCCATATTAGAATTACAGTTGAGCAAATTGAGACAGAGATTAAATGACTTTCTTTGTCTCTGTCCATGAGTGACAGAGCTGTCACTAGAATCCTCACTTTAGTTCTATATCAACTGGAGTATAAATATCTTTCTGAAGTACACACATAGACACACACATGCAGTTTTTGCATAAACATATATATGTTTATTAAAAACTAGTTTATAAAAACAGCAGTTCTACAGGAATGTTCCTGTTTGCCTTAAGTGTTTTATATAGACCCTAATAGCCATGTACATGTCTTTCAGACTTGAAAAGGCTATGGGCCTAAAGGGTGTTTGCTAGTTACTAATGAGAGAAATCTTTGTTGCACTTAATTTACTTTGGTAGATGCTTTTTGCAAAGATCTGTCAAAGGTCTGATTGAGTGGAGAGGAGGAAGATGAAAGGACATCATTAATTATAAGGCCAGTCTTAAGATTCCTGTGCTTAAAGAGCTGTCCAACCCAATGAATTATTTCCAGCCTGAGGCTGGGACCAGTTCCTTAACCTAATTGCCACTGCCTCTTCCCTAATGAAGTTCTTCTTTTCTTTAGCAGAGCAAGGACTTCTGGTGCTCTAGATAAGGAGTCAGGATGTGGCCTACATGTCTATTTTCATGGGAGGAGGAAGGTGGGAAAGGGCAAAGGGATACACCTATTTACAATGACAGTTAATGTAATGATTTATCCGACAGAATCACCCCACAATAATTTATCCCCAAAGAGATTTATGAGGGAGTCAGACTTGAAAGCTCATTTCCATCACTACGCGAACTAGTGTGGTCTCAGGCCTCTGAGCTTGCGATGGATTACATGAAAATATATCAGCAGCGCAGAGCCAAATGCAGAAAACAGATGTCTTGCTGATTGTGTTTAAAGCGCCCCGGCAGGGTCAGCCTCCGGCTAAGTGGTAGGTAGCCAAAGCTGTCTCTCGCAACCTCCACCTTCTCGGTTAGCCGCCGCCTCTGCTTTCACGGCATCACTTTCCTATTCTCTCTGCTCTTTGGTTGCCCAGAGCCCCCGCCAGCGCTGCCACCCAAGCACTCCCAGCCATCCAAACCTCGTGTCGTTTAGACCGTCAGGCTGAAATACCACCCTGAAGTATTTTATCCTCAGGTGCACTAAGGAGCTAAGGTTTGAGGACGGTTCGGTGTTCTTTCTCCTTCCCTTCCCTCCTTCCTTCTTTTTCTTCCTTCCTTCCTCCTTTCATTTGTTTGGTAGGGAACAGGAACTTCTCTCCTTCATCTCCTTTCATTTTCCTCCCATCCTTCCTTTCTTTCTTCCATTTTTTAAAAAATTGAAACGTAGTTGATTGTACATATCTGTGGGGTACAGTGTGGAATATCAATACCTGTGTACAATAATATGTGATGCTGAAATCAGGATAATCACTATATTTATCATTGCACAATGTATTCATTTTGTATGGCCCTTTACTGATTTCTTACTAACCCCTACTCCCCCTTTCCCTCCACTGGTGGCCTCAGTCCCATTCTATTCCATTTGTTTTGATAGGGAACAAGTATCAAAGCAAAAAGGGTGTAATGATGATTCAGTCAGAATAGTTTAGCTTATACTTCAATAATAGTGACCAACGAATCTCAGTGGCTTAAGCTAGCAAAGGTTTACTTCTCATTCCAAATCCAGTTGTCAGGGTTCTCTGATTTTTGTAGTCTCAGGGACGCAGGAATCCAGACTGGGGCTAGCCACCATTTCAAACATTGTCAGTTGCTGTGCTTGTTGTGCCAAAGGGAAGAAAGCTCTGGAGGGACTTACACTGGTAATAAATGCTTTGACCTGGACATGACACATCTTGAGGGACCCAGGAAAGACTGGAGCAATGTTGACTGCCCTGTGCTTATTCATCTTGTGCACCTAATAACTATCACAGTATTAGGCATGGCAAAGACAGCACAAATGTTCATGAAAGTGAAATGATTTCCAGGGACTCTGGTGTCTGTGGGGTTTGCCTTAGGCTGTCTTACACTGAAATAAATAACAGAGTTCATGAAGTAAAGCTTGAAGGCCTCCAGACCCAGTCTAGTGTCCCTGAGATACTACAGGTAAGAGAAATCCAAAGCCCTTTGAACTTATCTGAGAAGAATGGAATTCCAGGATAGATTATTCATGGCCTGGTCAATTTCATAAATATCATATTCTCTCTGATGATTCAAGAAAATAGCTCCCATACAGTTATTCCTTTTCTACTGCTTGGCACATGGTATTGTGCAATGAATATTTGTTGAATGACTCATATATGGACAATCTATGGCTTACATTTAATTTTTGTAATCTTCTTTAGATATCATAGAGATGAAGACTGTAAAGTTTTTGACAAAACAATCATTTTGTGTGTGTGTGGTGGTGTAGTGGAGTTTTATTAAACTTACGTTTTAGTCATATAAATTCAACCATGCATACACAGGAAAGAGAGAGAGAGAGAGAGAGAGAGAGAGAGAGAGAGAGAGAGAGAGAGAGAGAAATAGTGAGCTATAAAGTCCAGGCAGTTCTGCCTGCTATTTTATTCACTGAGCTTATATCTCTCAAAAGGTGTGAGATGGAAAACCTTAGTCTACTGTGGTCTCAACTGAGCATGACTGTCAGTGAGAGCAACTCACCCATTGCATGTACTTCTAGTATTCACATATATGGTGCTATAGTTTGAATGTCTCCCCAAAACTTGCATTGAAACTTAATCCCTAATGTGCCAGTATTGAGAGGTGGGGCCTTTGGGAAGCAATTGGATCTTGAGGGCTCTGCCCTCATGAATGGATTAATCCACTTGTGGATTAAGGGATTAATGGGTTAATGGATAAAAGGGTTATCATGGGAGCGGCACTGGTAGCTTTATGAGGACAGCAAGTGGGACACATTAGAACACTCTTGCCCTCTTGCCATGTGATGTTCTGCACTGCCTCAGGACTCTGCAGACTCCCCACCAAGAGGAAGGCCCTCACCAGATGTACCCCCTCAACCTTGGACTTTCTAGCCTCCCAAACTGTAAGAAATAAATGTATTTTCTGTGTAAATTACCCATTTCAGGTAATACTTGACTAATACCTATGGCTAGGATTTTTCCATAGAATCTGGTCCCTAAATGTATGCCAAGTGTGTCGCCTGGCACTCACCCAAAGAGCCAATGATCTGGCCCAGTGCTGGGGGAAAAACTGGCTGTGTTTAGGCTCACTGTGAGGTGGCATATTCATCTCCAACACTGTAATTTTGACTGTGCGTTTTTGCCTTAAACCAACTTTAGGACCTGATGAGATTTCACAGTATCCTTGTTCTTTAGAAAACCAGACCCCATCAGTGGAGACCGCCTTACCTTCTATAGTCCTTGTATTTTATTTTGTTCAAGATACTTTGCTTTGTCTGTTTTTTCCATGTGAGGGCCTAGAGTTATGTTGAAGCCTGTGTAAGCATTTTATATACCTGCTAGAGGACTAGATATGCCTGTGTGTAGTATTCATGGTGCTTTTGCAAGTCACAGCAGGTTAACATTTGTTCTCTGTCCTTTTCTCCAGAGTGCCTACCGCATGTTTACAAACAACACGTGTCTGAAGCACATGATCACCAAAGTCCGGAGGGACACTCACCACTTTGAACGCTACCAGCATAACCGGGACCTTGTGGGATTCCTCAACATGTTCGCGAACAAACAGCTGGAGCTGCCCAGGGGCTGGGAAATGAAGCATGACCATCAGGGCAAGGTAACACGGGGGAGCTGCCATAGGGAGCTGCTATGTGATTGTAGGCTCTCTGAGGGCCCAAGGCCTCTGTAAGGTGAAACATTCCAAGTCCTGGATAGAGAGAACCCTGGACGAGCAGGTTGGTTGGTAGTACAGTTACTACACTAATCTGAAGTAGCATATGGAGTGGAGGGGTGGATGAAACACTCACTTTTCCATGGATATTCTTCTGTCTGTCATTTCTCACCATTTTCTGCTGATCAGAGAAAAGGTTTCTTAGGCAATAACATTTCCTTCTACGTAGTGATACAGCTTGTGTTGTAGATATTTGAATAAAAAGTTGCGGTATTATTTGGAGAAGGTGGCTAAGAATCACTAAGCAAGCAACTGTACCAGTTTGTCTTTGTGACATTGTCTGGTTTAGGCATCAGTCTTATTGGTTCAGAACACTGATTTTGTTAGCACGTTAAACAAGACTCACTGATTGATTAATTGATGATCAGAAATAGGTAACTGTGTTGCACAGGCCAGACTAATCACATCTGCACTTCCTTCCTAGGTGAGTGAACCAGGAAGCCTGGTTAGAATCAGGAAGTTCTCATAAGATTAAGAAAGCAGAATGAGAAAATTAGTACTTGTTACAAGGTGTTCCTCAGCTAAGATTTTATTTTTATTTATTTACTTCTTTCGTAACAACTACTAAGAGCTGTGAACTGTTTAAACATGCACTTTGTATGCAGAAGGTCCTCATCACAACTTCATAAATCAGTACTATTATTATTGTCACTTACAGATAAGGAGCACCCCAGGTCCAGGATGGTTCAGTGATTTGCTGGATGTCACGGAGACAGGCAGTGGCTAAGCCACGCTCTGACCCAGGCTGTCTGGTTCTAGAGGCCATGCTTTCAGCCACGACATTATGCTATCCAAGTGTTGAGTGACTGACCTCAGTTTCCGTGTTTATAAAAGTCTTGGAATATGTAGCTTGAAGGGTAGGAGGATTAAAATGACATGACATTTAAAATATTTAACAATTGTTGGGTCATTTATTCAACATATCTTTATTGAACACCTGTACAAAACAGATAAGTCAGCTGCTTCATAAACCCGTTGTTCTCATGGAAAGTGACAGGCAATAGACAAATAAATACATAGTATGCCAAGAGCTGATTAATGCTACATTTAAAATAAAACAGGGAGTGGGGTCTTGAAAAAGATGGAGAATGTTAGTTACATAGGGTGTTTGGGGAAGGCCTCACAAATGAGGCCGTAGTTAAACAGGTACCTGAACAAAGACAGGAGAAAAGTATATCAGGGAAGAGCACTGGAGGCAGAGGGAACGTGGAAAGTACTCAACAAATGCCATTTTATTCCAAAGTGCCCTCTAGCAGTAATACCTCTTACTCATCTTGAACTCAGCTTCCAGCAATCTTACCTGGGAACCTATACCCAGTCAAAGTAATTGTTACAAAGTGCGTGTATTTTAATGCATGGGAGGAACCTTCAAACTCTCACTGAAACTACTGACTTAATTTCTGTAAATCTCTTTAATAAACCTTTAATTCTTAGCTGAGAAAGGATTAGAGGTGGCAAGCATGAAGCTTAGAAGAGATGAAAGTGAATGGATTTGTGACTTTCCCTGGACCACAGGAAAAATGGCATCGAATCAGGTCAGGTGGGCATGAGAGAGAGGCCTTTCCAGGACACTAGAAAGTGGAAGCAGGGACACCAGGGGAGGATGTGGCATTGCTGGTGCTGAGTTTGGTTCAGTAGCCTGAGAGCCCGATGTTCATAAACAGTCCATAAACAGGGCATAGATGGTCCAAGTAAAGACTTTGGGAAATACTGGTGGTGTTGTGTTATACCTGGGTATAAAAGAGTAGTAGCATACCAAGAATTCATCTCTGTTCTCAACTCTGACAAGATTCTACCTGGAGTCGTGAGAAGCTATGCTCGTTAGAGAACCATGGGCCTAGGGGAAAACCCATGTTGAGATGATGCTGCATGTATTTCTGCTCTGTGTAGAGATTTAACTTGTTAGGTCAGGAAGCTGTTTCTTCCTGCCAATCGTAACTTGCCAGACGCACTCAGGAAAGGTCCTTATAACCCTTGGACCTTGAGGAGAGTTTCAATTACGTTTAAGATACTATTTAAGAAGAGTCGTAGTGTATTCTTAAGAGCAAATTCTGTCTCATAGCTTTTATAAAAGTTTGATGGTTAAACAGGGGTAAACATGATCTCCACTATGTCTGTAGCATGACTATCCCAAATGTCTTACTCCCTGAAGGTTTTTGACTAACTTGGGGGTTGCAACTTAAAGTTTTAGGCATTGTACAGAACCCCGAGTGTGGGCTGGTAGACAGCTGACCTCACAATCTGCGGCCGGCTTTGCAATAAAATGCTATTTGGTGTGAAAGACTTAGAAGGACCCCTGCCTGGTGGACAACATGGATTATCAGACAGGCCCAAAAGCTTTTTACTTTAGTCTGATCTCTCTCTGGTGTGCATTAAGACTTTAATAAGATTTTTAGCTAAGCTGGACACCGTAGCTAAAGCAGATTTATCAGCCTGTGATTCCCCCAAGTAAGTTCCTTTACAAGTGACTGACTTCCGATGACTTGAAGTAACTTAAAGGAACTTTGGGGGAGGCTCGTGCTATGTCTGCATCTGGCTGTGCTGCTTTGGGTGACACTTTAGGAATCCTCACTCCCATCTTACAGGCTTTCTTCCAGCCCCTTTTAGGAATAAGTTGCTTTGCTTCCAGAACATTTAAAGGGAGAACACTTTTGTCATTTAATATAACATCCAAAGCTATTACATGTTGTGAAGTTTTTTCCCATAGTGATGACTGATTTCTAGAATCGACATGGAATAGCACGTCCATATCCTTATCTACATGAAAGGAAATGATTCTTCAGAGGAATGCTGTCAAGTTGATTCTTCTGGCTTATGAAATTTGACTCTGTCTTCTCTTCTCAAATGCAACATCTTCCTTTTGTGTTTTCATTTCTTTAGTCATTCAACACACTTCTAATGGTCTACTGCCCAAGCGCCACTGTGGAAACAATGATAAAAGTTACCACTTAATGTGGCATTATATAGTATATAGCCTTGCCTATGTGCCAGACACTGTTGTAGCACTCGGATTAATTTATTTCATGCTCATAGCAACCTTGTGATAGATGCTATTTTTATCCACATTAGATTGAAAAGGAAACTGAGGCATGGCATGGTTAAGTGAATTGGCCAAGGTACCACAATTAGTGATAGAGTTGGTTTGAACACAGGCAGTCCAGCTCCAGAGTCTGTGCTTTTATCCTGCCTCTCCCCAGTAAGTAGGGTGAATGGATATCTTTTAGCAATTATAGTGAAGATAGTAAGGGCTTTGCAGGATGCTACGGGAACCTGTGATAGGGACTCCTACCACAGTCGAGGAGGTGGGGGCTTTCAGACATGTCATCTAAGGGCAGCCTATTGCATGAGTTGCTCTTAGCTTGCCAGGTGTAAGTGATCAGTCCCTTTCTTGAATCGTTGCATAATTTTGCTTGTATTCTCTCATGACATCTATTCCCATTTGTCTCATGGTACAGTTGTTAACACGTCTTGTCTTCCCTAGCAGATGATCCCTTCTTTGCTCTCTTTTAACTGTCTTTGAATTACTCCCTCTTCTACCCCAGTGCTTTCACACAGAAGTTTCTCAAATCAAGTTGATGAGTGAAACTTTGCTTTGGACAAACCAAGAAGCTTCTAGGCTCCCTCCCCACTCCTGTTCCTTCCTCCTCCTGCACTCTCACTGTAGAAGTACCTCCTTGATTTGCCCCATTTGACCTCTCATAATGTGTATATTGTCTTGGATTTTTCACATTCCATGTTTAAATAAGATAGTGATTATGTGTACTGCATTTTAGCTGTCTACAGTTTTGGAAAAGACTCCTGTTTCTGTTTTGGTAATTACTTAAGGCCAAGGGTTTAAATAGGATGAGGTTTCACAGAATCACAGAATTCTAGATCTGGTATGCTCTGTTTGGGAGTTGGAGGGTGAAAAATGTGTTCAAGTCACATTTTAGAAAAGGAGAGAAGTAAAATGTTAATTTAAAATTAACCATCGATTAAAGAGTAAGAATAGAATATCAGGTCTTAATAGGTAAGATGATGATAATGGTGATGCTGCTGCTGCTGCTGCTGCTGGTTCTTGCATTTATTAAACTCATACAATGTACCAGGCACTCTACTAGGTAATTTTCCATAGATTATTTTATTTACATCTCATGGCAATTTATGAGTTGGTTATTATTATTATCTGCATTTTACTGAAATTTAGAGGTGTTAAATAATGTATGTATTAGCAAGCAAGTGAGGGACCTAGGATTCCAACTCTAGGAGTGTGACTCTTGACCACTATACTCTGCTGGAAGGAATTGTCTTTGGAAATGAGAGATAATTTAACATTCCAAGGAAGAGGAGTTCCAGGCCAGATACTGAGATAACTGGTATCCTTCAAGGCTGAGTCATACATATACGTCTTCATTAGATCACAAGTTTTCTAGCAGAGGACACATGGTTAGAAACACATATATGGCTCTGTGCTTAAATACCATAGCGGCCTCATGCTAGGGGCACATGGTATAATTGGAAAGCATGAAGTTCACATATACTGATGGCTGATTAGATACCAGGCTCCAGACTAGAGATATTATGTCAACTCATTTAATTTTCACAACGATCCTGTGAAATAGGTTTTATTACAGACAAAGAAACCAAGGCTCAAAAAGTTTAAGTTAATTGTGTGTAAGCGAACTATTGGATACAAATCCAGGCCTTTCTGTATCCAAAACCAGTAATCACTTGCCTATACAAAGCTGGTCTAGAACTCAATGGGCCACTACCCACCTGACTAACTTGGGAGGCATCATTTAAATTCTCTGGGTCTGAGTTTCCTTATCTGTACATATGAACAGGTTGATTATCTTTTCATGTGCTTACTGGTAAATCGTGCATCTTCTTTGGAAAAATGTATATTCAAATCCTTTGCCCATTTAAAAAATTGGATTATTTATTGAGTTGTAAAAGTTTTTTATATTTTCTGGATACTAATCTCATCAGATATGTGGTTTGTAAAGATTTTCTTCCATTATCTGGGTTGTCTTTTCACTCTCTTGATGGTATTGTTTATCGCAGAAACGTTTTTCATTTTGGTGTACTACAACTTATCTGTATTTTCTTTTGCTGCCTGTGCTTTTGGTGTTATATATAAGAAAACATAATCCAAGGCCACAAAGATTTACTCCTGTATTTTCTTCTAAGAGTTTTATAGTTTTAGCTCTTTGTTCCACTTAGACATATGATACATTTTGAGTTAAATGTTTTTATAGTGTAGGGTAAAGCATCCAACTTCACTTTTTTGCTTATGGACATGCAGTTGTCCCAGCGCCATTTGTTGAAAAGGCTGTTCTTTCCCCATTGCATATCATTAGTCATTAGGGAAGTGTAAATCAAAACCACAATGAGACACTGCTTCACACCCACTTGGTTGGCCATAGTTGAAGAAACAGAAAATAACAAGTGTTGATATGAATGTGGAGAAATTGAAGCTTTCATATATCGCTGGCAGAAATGTAAAATGGTGCAGCTACTTTGGAAACAGTTTAGGTTAGTTCCTCAAAAGATTAAAAACATATTTGCCACATGATCTAACAATTGTATTCCTAGGTATATACCCAAAAGAAATGAAACATACTGCCACACAAAACCTTATATACAAATGTTCGTAACAACATTATTCATGATACCCAAAAGGTGAAAACAACCCAAATGTGCATTAATGGATAAATAAAATGTGGTCGATTAATACCATGGAATATTACTTGACAATACAAAGGAATGAAATACTGATACATGCTACAGTATGGATGAACTTTGAAAACGTTAGCAAGATGAAAGAAAGTAGTCACAAACAATCACATATTGTACCATTCAATTTATATAGAATGTCCAGAATAGGCAAATATATAGAGACAGAAAGTAGGTTACTGGTTGCCAAGGGTTTGGGGTGGGAGGAGGAGTGAATACTAATGAGTATGAGGTTTCATTTGAGAGATACAAAAATGTTCCAAAATTAGATTGTGGTGATGGTTGCACCACCCTATGTCTATACTGAAAAACAGTGAGATGTACACTTTAAATGAGTGAATTATATGGTATCTGAATTACATGTTAATAAAGCTGTTAAAAAATGAATACGTTGAGTTAAAAGAAGGCTAAAATTCCCTTTTTAGTGCCTAAATTGTATACATCTCTGATTCCTTAGAATCAAAAGTTAGACGGTATGATTCCAAACTGAATTTAATATCAAATATGTAATCATCTTAGTCTGTTTGGTCTGCTTTAACAAAATATTGTAGATTGGGTGACATAAAAAGAACATAAATTTATTTCTTGTAGTTCTGGAGTCTGGGAAGTCCAAGATCAAGGTGCTAGCAGATTTGGTGAGTAGTGAGGGTCCACTTCCTTACAGACTGCTCACCTGGTAGAAGAAGTGAGGGAGATCTCTTGGGCCTCTTTAAAAGGGCACTAATCCCATTCACCAGGGCTCCACCCTAATAGCCTATCACCTTCCAAAGGCCGCCCCCCATACCATCACATTGGGGGTTAGGTTTCAACATATGAATTATGGGGGGACACAAATATTCAGTCTATAGCAGTAATGCTTTTTTCTCCCTGCTTTTAATTATATTTGTAAGTGTCTCTTGTTCAAAATTCCATAGTAGTATATCTTTTAGTAGATTTCCTTAATTATTTTAATTTTCTATTGTTGAGACTGACAATTAAGCCAAGTTTAATTTTTACAGGATCAGCCTTATGCAACTGTGTGATCAACACCTGCATATATCTGATGGATCCAAGGCCTAGGATTTTCACCTAATATATAGGACACATCTTGACTGACTTCATTTCAATGATAATTAGGATGATAATGATCACAATTCATTCTGTAATTGACTTATTACTTGACTTATGACTTACATTTTAGAACATAAAAGCTATGTGTTTATAGGTGCTTTGGAGGTTTGTAATTTAATTTGGGGCAGCAAGGAAAGCGAATATAAAAATACCTGCAAAATAAAATGGAACGTACAGTGCACTAAGCCAAAAGAGTAGGATGAGTCCTGCTCACCTGATTATTACTACCATACTCTCCAGAATATTGATTTGTACTGTTAGGTTGAATCAGAGATCTATATAGAAGAGTAACTAAAGAGTTTCATCAATTTGGGATTTTATGAAAATGATAAAGATTTGTTCATGGATGAATCCTTACTCGCATGGGAAATATGTGATGACTTATAGAGGATGTACTGTCGGGTTAATGTCTTTGTCCCATTCCTCGTCTTAAGAAACTGCTGGTCTCCCTTAAGCATGGTGACCCAACAGAAAGGCTTTGTTACAGTAGGATTCATTTTTGCTGCTCTTTATTGCCCAGGTTGTTCTTAACCACTACAGGGTAGTCTGACCTGGGATGTTTGCTTCTGCCTTAAACCTGTGTAACAACCCAGAGCGTCCTCTGTTTCTGTACTCTGAGTTCTCTGTTGCTGTGATGTCTCTGGTAGATTTGTTCTCTGGCTGAATCAGTGGCCTTCTACTCTGGTAGTTGCATTCTTCATCAGCCATTGTCATGTAAGCCAGGTTTTAAAAACATCCTTGAAAAACAAGTATCTTAGAACTGGAACTGAAATCAGATCCACATATTTGCACAGAATCATGTACTTCCTGTGTAAGGCCACTAAACATCTCGCCCCAAGACAGTGAATCCCTCCCCCCGAATGCCTCTCTTCTAGATTATAAAAAAAATGTGTGCCGTAACACTGGGGTAGATTATGCAAAGGTCCAGTGTAGAATTACTCATTTCTGGCATGGGATACCTGGAAGGTTTTCACGAGTCTTAAATGATGGGTGGGATTTTGATAAAAAGAGACCGGGGAGGAGAAAAAATAGGAATGGGGAGTGAAAACAACCAGAGTAAGGGCACAGAGACTGGAAAGCACCAGGTGGGTATGTCTGCTTTCTACAAAGAAATAATGAGTAAATTTCAAGAGACCAATACCATTGGAATGAAATCAGTGGAAGCTACATTGCAGAGGGTTGAGGATAGCAGAGATAATACTACAAAATGACATGGATAATGAGAAAACTACTATGAAGTGTTATTTATCAAGTTTACAAAGTGGGATTATTTGATTTAATTATTAGAAAACTTGGTTTTTTTTAAACTTCCCTTTCTGATGTTAAATATGGAATATCTTTCTTTTTCCTGCCTCTTTTTACTCTCAAACAGTATTAACATAAGGCATTTTTCCCAGATTATTCTGCTTGGACCTAAAATGAACTGCTAAGAAACTTTGAACTTTTCAAGTGGTATATCATGAACTTCATGGGTTTTTAAAAAATGAAAGTGTAAATCAGTAACCATTTTTATTTTTATTTTATTCTATTTGTATTTAAAGTGAAATGTTTTCCCTGTAGTTTCTTGTGTTTCTCCCTACAAAAATTATATGCTATAATATCTCCCAGCTAAAATGTCATCCACTTCTATATCCAAGCTTTGTAACTCTTGGGAGTTTGTGACTTTGGGTGTCAGACTTGGGGTTTGAGTAAAAGAAAGGTCAAAATACTCCACTTTGATAACCACAGCAAGTAGCAGTTATGGTCATCAGGATAGATTATAAAACAGAACAAATATTTGTATGGTGGAAGTTCCCACAGGCTGAGCCTCCTTTAGGAGTCTCATTTTACCCAACCCTAATAGAGTATGTGGCTGTAGAAGTTGTCCCAGTGACGCTCCAGAACCTGGTTTCAATCCTGCATGAAACTCATGGCCACTATTTACTGGGTCAAGTTTTATTTTCCTTAGTGAGTAAGATGCAACTTAATATTTGGAGGTCTCAAGTAAATTCTTAAAGTCTTTTAGTGGGATAAGTGCTATACCTTGAAAAATATGATGGTTTTTTTTTTGGTCTGTGTGACCACTGTATTTGTTTACTTTGGTGGCACATCTCTTAATTGATTTGAAACAATTAACATGTCTTCACAGTGATTACCTGGTTTAATTACCTTCAGTAATGCAACAATCCAGGTGGAGAAGGAATTAAACTCCAAATTTATAGATAGCACATTGTTTTGGAGAATCTCTTGTCTATTTTTAAGGGGTAAAAAGGTGTTAGATCAAAAAATAACCCACAAATAAATACAGATATGAGTAGTAGGCAAATGGCAAAAGTAAAGTATCTTCTGGGACTGTGTACCTTTTTGAATGAGAGAAAAGAGTAGAGATTGGTTTTATGGATATATTTCTTTTTTTTTTTCCTTTTTGTCTTTTTTTTTTTTTTTTTTTGTGTCCGGCAACAGATCGCAACACTCAGTGTCACGCCCGTACCGGACCGGGACCGGCAACGGGATCGCAACCCTCGGTGTTGCGCCCGCACCTCGCTCAGCCAGCGAGCAGCCGGTCTGCATGTGGGATCTGAACCCTCGGTGGGAGCGCCACCGCGCTCCCAAGCGGCACACTGTAGCAGTGCGCCACCGGGCCGGCCCAATGGATATATTTCTGAGTAAAATGCTAGACTCATGGAATCTTGAAGGAATTACCCAAGTACAGAGATGGACTTTGATTTTTCTTTTTTAACAGCTGTCATCATGACCTGCACTGGATCTTTTTTTAAAATTTCATGGTAATGCCCTTCTATTCCACGTAAAATGTGTTGAGTCTTCCACAGTGATGTGCTGGCAAGGGTTTAGCAACCAGCTTTCTAGGGGAGGTGGGGAGGAGAGCTGATTTGTAGTGTTTGCCAATTTCCATGGTGTAAATTCTCCCACCATGGCCAATTATGTGCTGTCAGCATCACATCAGTCAGCTCATAGAATTTGTTAAAATTTCACAATCAGCTCTCATAAGCCAGTATAAGCCATCTCCAGCATACCACTGGCTCCCCCCTTACATGTCTAACACCTAAATACCATCACTGCCATATAAAAAAATGTCACTTCTTTAGCTAAGATTTTACATCTAAAGTGTTGTACTTAACATTTTGCTTATCTACTTCTACTGGTCACCTGTTTCCAGAACTCTAGCCCAAGTACCATGGAATCATAGCAGTTTAACAAAATAAACTTTTTTAGCCTTTTTGTGATGGATACAGACAGATGTCATGAAATCTTTGGGACTACTCACACCTTTAAAAGAACCAAGTTAGGGGCCGGCCCGGTGGCGCACTCAGTAGAGTGCGGTGCTTGGGAGCGTGGCGGTGCTCCCGCGGAGGGTTCGGATCCCATATAGAGACCGGTCTGCTCACTGATTGAGCGCGGTGCGGGCGCGACACCAAGGGTTGCAATCCCATTGCCGGTCACGGTACGGGCATGACACCAAGGGTTGCGATCCCATTACCAGTCACGAAAAAAGACAAAAAGGAAAAAAAAAAAAAAAGAACCAAGTTAGCATGACTTTTGTTCACTTAGAATAAACTCTATCTTTCAGCCCATTTTATCTCCACTATTGGTGACAAAAAGTCTAAGATATAAAATAGAGAAAAGAATAACATATTTATTCCTTATAATTGGAGAAATATTGTGGAGGGGGTAAGGAGCTGAGAAGAGATTTATGTTTTGAAGAGGAGAGATTGGGTAAGTAAATATGATCTTTATAAAAATTAAAATAGATTACAGTGAATTTTTTTTTTCTTAGCTTTTCTAAGACGTTGTAGGGCTAGGAAATCAGAATTTAGAACAGATAACAATACTGAGTGCTTCTGACTTATCGGTGTTTTTTTCTTTCTTTCCCTAGCTCTTTGGAGAAAGAAAGATAGAAGATCTAATGTTCTGTCTTTTTGTAGCATAGTTACAAGTAATTTTTGTTTTCTTTTGTTTACATGGCCTTTTAATATGTATTCTTAGTTTGGCAAAACATTAACTGGAAACAATTTCAAACTTCTCTAACTTGGATTTGTTGAGCCTGAGGTTAGTATTTCTTCACAAATACTGATGGCTCTTTTTTTTATCTTCTTATAATAACAGAAGTTTTAAAAAAGAAAGAAAGAATTGTGTAAAGAAAGAAATGTATTTTGTTTGGCCTCACTAAAATACCACTTGGCTCCAACCAGCCCATATTTCCTGCCTCTGACTATGCCCCGAAGCAAGGAAAGGGTAGAAGTTTTTAAAATGAGATTTAAGTTTGTGTATTTGCATTCTTTTCAGTTTTTCAGTTGTTAGTCTTAGTTGGCCCAGCACTGTAAAGCTTGAGTGAATTTTTTTAATGAAACTTAACAGTAGGGAATCGTTATTCAAAATTTGCTTTGCTAGTGGCTAATACCAAAAAAACCTGTTTTCATCAGATGCTTGCTTTTTTCATGTCATCTGCATTCTCAGCATACTCTATCCAGACAGTATTTATTAACGCGTTAGATACTTTAATAAATAATTGCAGGCTATTTGAAAATTGTGACATAAAAGTGACGCCTCCCCTCCTCCCAAAAAAGTACTTGGTCAACTTCATTGCTGCCTTGAACTAGTTAGCATTTCCTGTGGGAAAATGATCCACTTTCCTGACATAATTGATCTGTGAATCACAAATAGAAATGGCAAGCCTGGAATTTGCACAGTGATTTTTCTATGCTCTCTTTTTCATTTTAAAGTAGAATACGTTTTTCACAACTCAGCTGTGCCCCTTTACATGGATAAAGCAGAGCCCTGGGGAAACCTGTGCAAGGTCACACAGTGGGCCCGGAGCACAGCCAGAATGCGTGCGGAGGAATTGCTTCTTACCGCTGCATTCTGTTAGTGCCCTAGCTATGTGGCTTTGATGGAGGTCTTAGTCGAGACCTTTCTCCCCAAGTACTTGGCGGACTTAAAAAGCATGTGTAAACAATATGCACATTCCATCTGGCTCTGAAATGGAGCCCCTTGTGGGATAGAGATAACACCTATTCCCCACCCTGGCCTTGCTTCCAGCAGGTTAGTAGCGAGAATTGTGCGGAGTCTGTAGAGTATGCTGTCTGGGATCAGCAGAAGCCTTTTCAGTGTTGAAACAGTGGGGAGGCCAAGTGCTGTGAGAGGCTGTCATTGTCTGCTTAATTCAATGCATACTTAAATGCTTTTCTAAAATCAATTACTATATGAGGCGTGAGGGGAGTGGGAAGAGCATAAAAAGGAAAAGATGAGAAGCAGAAAGCAGAATGGAAAAAAAGAAAAGATGCATGAACATTAGAGAGGGGGGAAAGAGGTATTGCTCATTGGGCTTTGGAGTCAGGCAGAAAGATGGGTTCAAATTCCAGCTTTATAAGTTCCCAACTAGACATTTCACTTAAATCAGGAGCTGTTGTCCATCTGTATGAAAGGTGAAGGATAAGGAGATACCATTATCAAATAATGAAAATCCCTTTTATAATAGTGGTGGCTTTAATTTTAGAGAGACTATGTTTCCTCCACAGTGTGGAGACTTCAGTGTTGTCGAGATTTGATTTGGCTGTATTGTGTGGGAAAACCCATACAAAGCTTAACATACAAGACTGTATTCTCTCACATAAAGAAATACAGAGGTAGGCAGTCTAGGGTTTATTGAGTAGTTCATCAAGTTGTGAGAGCCCTGGCTTCTTCCAACTTTTTGTTCAGTTATCCTTCATCCCCATGGTTCAGTGTGGCTGCTGAAGCTCCAGCTATTACGTCCTTGTTTCAGGGAGCAGGGTAGATGAAGGACAGAAGAAGGGCTCAACCGTACTTTGTAAGCAGGTTTCCCAGATGTGCCATGTTTTACATCTCATTGGCCAGAACTTAATCTTGGTCACATACACTTACAAGGGGCCTGGGGAGCTTAGTTTTCACTGGTTCTCCATCTTTTTGAGCTTTGTATATGGGCTGTAGCAAGAAATATTGTGATCACCTAGGAAAATGTATAAGAAATCAAAACTATCATTAGTCACAATAATAGTAACTCACATTTGAGGTGTCACAGGCTCTGTGTTCAAAAGTTTATGTGAATGACCTCTTTTAGTCTTCCTTTAATATAGGTGTTATTATCCCCATTTAACAGGAAAACACACACACACACACAAAAACCCCTGAGGTTTAAAAAAATGTAAGTAGTTTTCCCAGGGTTACATTGCTAATAAGTGGTAGAGCTAGGCTCAGACCAGGCTTGTCTTTTTCCAGATCCCAAGCATTTAATCATTACTTTGCCTCCTACTTCTCAAGTTTTGACCTGAAAACTTTTCAAGTTTATTCATATCTATAATGGGATTTTTTAAACTTTCTATCCTATTTGTGGTTTTATGGTCTTTAGCTTCCCACCCTTTTCACTTAATACACACACACACACACACACACACATACACACACACACACACACACCTCTCTCATTTATTCTCTTCCCAATCTTTAAGCATTTCTGTGCTTATGTAAAAGAACATGATTTTTAATACTTGCTTAATTAATAGTGAGCTGTCTCCTTGTATTTTGGTGAGGAATCTGCATATTAGAGTTTTTGGCAATTCGCTATTTACTGAGGACCCTCTTTTTCCCAGGCACAAGTCTAAAAGCTATTGGGGATAACAGAGTGAGTAAGAAAGAGTCCCGACCCTCAAGGCATTTGCAGTATAATTCTTTAGAGAATGGATTTTAGACAAGCCTCTTAACATCAAATTAGTCTATGATACTACATGCAAATCACAATTGACCTAGATGTAGACACCTATTTGTCCTTATAATTACAAGTGCATCACTGTACCTCTAATGACCACCCCTCCCTTCAAAACATTCCTAAGAAATTAGGTGGAATAAATAGACAATTCTATTTTAGTACTTTTTGTATTTTTCCCTTAAACAACATGGTTTATATTATTGGCTTAGTAATAAAAGCTTGTTATTCTTAATTTACATAAGGAGGATAAGGGGTTGATTATAATACCTATTACTTTTTTAAAAGGTGGTGATCATGTCCATTTGCAAAAATAATTTAATTCCTATTTTACAACATTTTCAATAGTGGCAGAAATAATGGACAACTATACTAAAAGCTTAATCAAATGGGGACTGTTGTGACATTTGGGGCCACAGCTTGTCAGTAAAAGTCTGTGTAGGGTTTATCACTTGATGTACTTTTTATAAGAACTGAGAAGAAAGATGTTTTACCCGATAGGTTAAAGAAGAGGGAGCATCACCCAGAATGTGAGACTGACAACAAAATCTCACACAAAACCTCCATTTAATTCAGTCTTTGTATCTAGAAATCAGATGCTAAGAGAAGAGACTGGGAAGGATTCTTTTTCTGTCCATTTTCCTGCTTTGTTTTCTAGTGCATACATTGCTTAAAGGTACTACATTATAAAGAAGTAAAAGTTTTTTTCTATCTGGGACCAACCTACACATTATTTTACCCTAATTATTTACGTTTTGAAGCATTTTGAAACATTTTGTTCCATAATGGAAAGGTGATTTTTTATAGTCATAAATATATCATCTACCTCTGGGGTTTGCCTAGACGTATTCATTTCTAGTCTTTAAGGTACTTTGTTAACTGAGCTCCATCAGTTTGATAAGTCAGTGCTTTCTTGTTTAGGTTATTTGCTTAAGTACATCATGTGCCCTAGCACTTGGTTTATGGGTACTGAGTCTCCTGGCTCTGCTAATAGTCCCTTTTACCTTTGATGACCTAGTTAACTTTATCTGATCATGGAAAACTTACCGTTTGTAACTGTACTTGAGATAATGGATTTCATTATTACCTTGAGTGAATTTTACTTTGAAAACTTATAACGTTTGGCCCCTAATGATAATAAAAAATAGCACTTGTGTAAAGACTTAGAATTAAACAAAAAGGCAAAAAATACTTTTCTACATTGTATTCAGTCCTCACTGCAACACTGAGGTAAAGGGATTATGCTCATTCATGATTTCATGTCACCAGGCATTCTGCAGTGAACATGATAGGCGTGGTTTCTATCCTTCTCACACACTCTGGAGGAGAAATGTTTATTATGAATGAGGGAGGTATGTTTTTTATAAAAAATCTATAGCTCAGAGGACTTAAGTGTCCTGCCCAAAGTCATAGTCAGTATGTGGTAAGAGTTTGTATGGGTGTGTAATGGATGGATGACTAAACTGGAAAGGCAAGGAGGAAGGAGGTTTTTGGAGAATCTTGAAAAACTGGCCAGAGTTGGGCTGTTTTTTCTATGGACAATGGGTAGCCATTAGAGGCTTTGGATTGGAGAAGTGATGTAAGCAAAGTGTTTGGGAGGAATAGTCTGATAATAAGGTGCCAGTTAAATGAATAAAGGTGGTAAATAAGTGGAACAACTGAGAAACTTCCAGTACTTATATGCCTAAGATAAAGCCCTGAAATGACGGGGTGGTATTCAGGTCAGGAGGGGACAAACAGAGGGAGAATGAGAAGGACGTGGTGGCTGACTGCATAGGAGGTGAGTGAGATGTCAACGGTGTCTGAAGATTCGGGTGATAAGAACTTAGTAATAACCATGTATGACAGTGAGAGCTTAAAGAGCATCAGTTACAAAAAGCCCAGTTGTCTATTCTTATGGCTTCTTTGTAAGATCAGATCTTGACAACTATCTCTAAGAGTATTTCCTAAAAACCAGGCATAATGTTCCTTCCTGCACCCTTCATCCTGGATCCAGTCTAAGCATGACTTTCTCTATTCTGGTCTGTCCTAAGGGAGGGAAGAGAAATTCCCCAAAGATTGAAAATTTTGAGAAAATGGTATGAGTCCTCTAAGACATGGACATGGGATGTTCTGGCTCTTGATTCAGTGGATTGTGTCCTAGGCATTCTTTGTTGACCACAATTCCCGGACCACCACGTTCATCGATCCCCGGCTCCCACTGCAGAGCAGCAGACCCACCAGCGCGCTGGTTCATCGGCAACACTTGACGCGGCAGCGCAGCCACAGTGCAGGGGAGGTGAGTCACGTGTGTTAGGGACTGACCTATTGGTCCACAGGCTACTACGATGTGGTGGGTTTTGGAACTGCGTTGGCCTTTTATTCTTTCTGATGTTTTACTTTGTTTTTATAGTTTGATTTATTAAAGAGTATCACTTGGAGGCTGAAAGGCTTCGGAATGTTGACAAGGCTTCTCTGGAAATACATACAAATTTAGAAGGTAGGACATATGAGGAAAGATTGAAGAAATTAAGGGCTGTCTTTTTAACTCAGAGGAAGGTGAAAGGGAATTAATAATGTACTAAAATGTTCAAGAAAGGGTGATGATAAGCTCTTTTGCACACCCCAGGACAGCCTCAGAGGAAGAAATAAATGTAACGTTGAATGGGCTAAAACTTGGATAAATATAGAGCAGAAATTCTTAAGTGAGGTTTGCTAGATTACATTAAAATATTCGCCCAAGTCTGTGGGGTTGTGGAATCTTCACTAGTATTCTTTAAAATTAGTGTACATCTGAGAGAGCTGATTTACATATTCTAAATGCCTGGAGAAAATAGGCTGAACTAAGAATTGCTGAGATCTCTACTGTGCTGTACTAGGCCAGTTTGCAGTGGCCCGTGGTAACCACATGGGGGCCCTCTTGTATCCTAACCAAAAAAACAAAAACAAAAACAAAAAAACTTCTTGTTTCACTTTTTCCTTTAGCAGCTTAAAGAAATAAAAGGAATGTTTTAGGTCAACTTTTCTTCTACTTAGTACGAGCTTATGCCTTGAGCGTATATCATATCTTGGTGTACATTGTTTCTCAAAATTCCATTAGACCAATAGAATTAAGATTCTTTCCCTGCATTCTTTTCTGTGTCTTTGTGCATATCATATTTTCAATATTATATTGTAGGTCAAATATTTTTGTAGCCACTATTATGAGAAAAAATTATGAATTCAATAAATAACTTGGTTTGAATTCATCAAAATTCCACCCTTGGAATTTCCTCTCATGATTTACATGCTTGCTCCAATGTATCATGTATTTGCTGGTTTTAAGTGCAGACCTGGAAGAATATAAATGAAAAGCTCATATAAAAATGATACAGAAACCTTTTGCAGGATGAGGTATTCACAAAAATATTTATGTTTTATGAGTAGCTAATAAATCTTCACCTTGCTGTCATATAAACCATTAGTTGTGAACTGGATCACGCTAACAGCATTTGTCTTAAAAGCAGAACGGACCTCTCACCTTTGGACCTCATGTGTGATATGTAGAGTAATTAGGGCTCTGCCTGACTTTATCACATGGCCAGTGCACTTTAGCCACTCACCTTACTGTGACCTTACAATATGAAGCTGGCTCTTTGGTCTGGACCAAACTGTTTTCCTACAAAAACATGAGATTAATAGCTAAAACTTACATTTTCTTTCAACCTCTCTTCCTCAGAACTTGAATTATTGTCATGGTCTAGTAGTAGCCTGTTGTGGGAGAGGGTCCCTAAGGGACACATAAAGATTTCTCTTCTTATTGATGGAAACTGAGCAGTGGAACAGAGGTAACCCCATAAAGTCTCAGCATTCAGCCACAGCACTTTTTAACCTTTGAGGGGGATGTCATTTTCGGACTCAGGTGTTAGCAGCATGCAGACACAGGGGCACTACCCACACTCCTCATAGGGATTGCCCACTGTCTGATGGTCTGGTTTTAAGAAATGAGATCTCAGGGGCCGGCCCGGTGGTGCACTGGATAGTGCGCCGCTTGGGAAGCGCGGCGGCGCTCCCGCCCGTGGGTTCGGATCCCACATACGGACCAGTTCCCGCTCACTGGCTGAGCGAGGCGTGGGAGCGGTGCCGAGGGTTGCGATCCCGTTGCTGGTCCCCGGTCCGGTGCGGGGGCAACACTGGGGGTTACGATCCGTTGCCGGACACGGAAAAAGACAAAAAGACAAAAAAAAAAAGAAATGAGATCTCAGGAAGGCAACCTTTGCTTTTTCTTGGAAATGATGACACATGGCAACATACTGACAGGAGGGAAAGTATGTACTGGCGTATTGAAATGACAAGTTCTCTGACTGACAAGCAATGTGCAGTCAGTGATTAAATCTACCTACCCAGAGAGTGGCTATTCCTCAAAGCTGATAACTCAAGAGAAGCAGGGTGAGAAAATTTCTTTTGCATGAGGAAAGGTTACATACCCGAATTTTTCCAGCCACCATCTTCTACCCATTCAGAAAATATTTCAATCAGTAGAAATGCCGGTGTCTCTTCCATCCAACAAATAGACACTTGCCAAATACCTCTACAATGCAGAAACATGGTAGTTGACATTGCGAGGGACACAAATAAATATTATGTGTTTCCTGTGTTCTTCATAGGGAAAGGAAATATGAAACTGTAATACAAATGAATAAAAAATGTAAGTGAAAAATGCTTTGTCAGCTGTTTTTTTTTTTTTTTAATAGTTTGGAAAGAAAAGTGTACTTTAATAACATTTTTAGAAAATTGTGGATATTTTCCTTTTATTTTTCTTTTTATTTCTTTCTTCCCAGTTTTAATGAGGTATGATTGCCAAATAACATAAACTGGTAATAATGGCAACTGCTTTAGAAATGTACACCAAGTGCTGTGGGAGCTCAGAGAAGGTTGCATTTAACTTCAACTTGAAGAGAAGGGAAGGCTTCATCGAGGAGGGGCTGTTTGAAGTATGCTTTGAAGAATGAGTGAGAACATTCTTCAAGGATAAGCAAGCAGTGGAGGGTGGGGAGGATATTTCTAAGGTTAGGTAGTGTCTTTAGAAAAATCCTCAGCAAACGCCTGACTGATGCAGTATGATAAAAATCGTTGCGAAGGTTTCAATGGTGGGAGTAGAAGCTCTATTTTAAAAGTACCAATTTATAAATCCAGTTTGTTATTTTCGCTTTGGTTCTCTTACTCTCTCATACTACTGTCCCACTATTATCTTAAAAAACAGCTGTAATTTGAGGGGAAATGCTAAAACAGAAGCTAAAGCAGTGCTAGATTTTTCCGGTAAGAATATTAGTAGGCACTTTTGGTTACCTACTTGTATGTGTGAGCTTCTAAATCTATAGTAGGTACAATGAATGATTGAGGTTAGGGCAACCCTATTTAGCTCCTCCACACCTGCTACTATTAGGTCCTTGGTGTGGGAGGCTCAAACCAGAAAGAGCTGTTGTACTGGGTACTCTAATAGGCATATAAAATTGCTTCTAAGGAGATAATACACTAACTCAGAACCCCACACGAAGATTGCTGCTCGTCAACTTCTCCTTTGCTGAGGCAGGGAATTCCCTGGCCTGTGTTGGCAAAAAGAAGGAATATTCTGACAGTGCCCCAATACATCTTGTGTCACTCAGGTTATTCCCTTTGTTGCACGTTTGTGTTCTGTCAATGCAGAAGTTATTCCTGATCAGCAGGTCTGCTATTTAGCTGTTACAGCCTCAGTAATTATAAACACATTGAACTACTTCTGTGCACTTGGTAAATAGTCACTGCCCCAACCATCTGAAGGAGGTGGATGCCTCAACCCATCCCCCCCATTCAGCCACTAAAGCAAGGTTTTCGAGAACCAAGAACCCATAGCTGGCATCTGTTCTGATCAGGTGGTAGTTCACCATGCTCACTGCTAAGTATTTTGAACTTGGTTCGGGTGCTGATATAGAGTACTTTAGCTCTTGGTGCAGAACATAAATGATGCTTGTGTTTGCAGGTTGGAGAAGATTCTCGACATGCAGGACCACCAGTTCTTCCCAGGCCATCCAGTACCTTCAACACAGTCAGTAGGCCACAGTACCAGGACATGGTTCCAGTGGGTATGTCACTTCTTTCCAGAAGGTTTTACCTGTGCTTTCATGTCACTGTTTACCACACATACTGTGCTGATACTTCCCTGTTGTCAGCCTGCTACTTTTTGCCCTGTATTGAGAAATTGCTACATTATCCTTAAGAAATTTATAACAAAATCATAGAGACTTGAGTCTCAAAGGGCTCTGTCTATAAAATCCTAGGATGAAATTTTTTTATACTACTCTAACTTTTCTGAGTAAAGGTATTACATTAGATTGTTGAAGGTAAAGAAAAATAATTTGTTAAGGTAATATATTATGCATTATAAATTAAGTATTTGGGCAAGTGTATAGTTAGTATGTATTTAAGGCTTTAGATGGAATTTAAATGGGGTATGAATCTGTGGTAGCCTCACAAAATAAACAAGCAATGATAACACATTCTTAAGGGTTTTTATAACAAATAGAAAGCAGCAAGAGACTCCAAAATATAGTAGTAACATAAAAAATAAACGAAGGTGGGCCTATAGGCCTAAAAAACAACTTGAGTTGTTATTAAAATGATGAGGCTGAAGTTGATCAGTGGTGTTCAAACCCAGAACGCCTAAGGCAGGTGGAGTGGACAGACTAGAGGGAGGCAGTGTAGGTTCCTTGATGGGTCTTAAATTAGAGCAGCTTTCTACTTGTCTGTCTTTGCTTTAAAATTTTTACTTAGGGCCGGCCCGGTGGCGCACTGCTACAGTGCGCCGCTTGGGAAGCGTGGCGGCGCTCCCGCCGAGGGTTCGGATCCCACATACAGACCGGCCGCTCACTGGCTGAGCGAGGAGCGGGGGCAACACCGAGGGTTGTGATCCCGTTGCCGGTCCCGGTCCGGTATGGGCGCGACACTGAGGGTTGCGACCCGTTGCCGGTCACAAAAAAAGACAAAAAAAAATTTTTTTTACTTAAAAAAACTGTTAGAAATGTAATATAATGCCCATGGTTTAAAGAAGTTTGACAACCGTTGGATAAGAAGAAATCTAGGGTCTAACAGTCTATGTTTTATTATGCCATTCATAACATGACACTAAGTGCTGCACATAGAATTTTAAAATACTGTAAAACTGTTGCTTAAAAAGTTATCTGGCCTCTGATTTTGCATGGAATATAAACCCCAATTCAATTATAAAAGTGTCTTTATTATTCATATACAGTGAAATATGCATTTAGGGACACTTTCAGTTGACAAGGGGATTCCATTTTAACAGGTAATAGTTTTTTAAAAAATTATTTACATTTAACTAAAATATATACTTGTGTGTATAGGCAGCATGTTTCAGTTAAACTTTGAGATTGCAGATGTCTACAGAATTAAACTTCTTATGTTTAATCATTTGCTAGTTTAAGAAAGGCATGTATTTTGATCATATTTACCAACATACCAGGATCTCTGATGTTTGAGAATTTAAACACTCAGTCTTAGTCCTATGAATTTAAATATATTTATGCCTGTTTCTGATTATTAATAAATACAACCAAGATGAATTATCTTGAGTAAAAAAAATCATTTTCTTGAGTAAAGGGGTATTAACAGAGCCTTTAATGAATTTTAACTATTTTAAAATTTCTTTAGTCAGCCTTGACAAGGATATAGATTTTTTAAACATATTTTGTACATAGTTGATGATGAAGATTGTGTTGTAGCTGTTGGTATAGTTGGTTTGGTAAAGAGCTCTTTGTAGCTTAATGGCATTCATTTCCACATAGAGTCTGGGAATGATTTGTCCTCTGTATTTTGGCCATGGTGTTGCTGACAACTGTTGCATTTTGGTAACTCTGGTTCTGCCTCTTTACCTCTCTGGCTGGCTGATGTTTAATCAGAAGATGGTTTTCCATTTCTGACTATTGTCATTCTGTGAGGTTGATTTTAGTAAGCTTAAAACAATGAATATCTAGATTCTTGTTAGTGATTTTATCTTGCTATCTGATAATAAATATTTATCATCAAATGAGTTTAACAAAATTGTGTAAGTAAGCCACACCAAATAGATCTAAGACCAGTAATCCCATAACAGGTTAGACACAAACTGGAATATAAGCATCTATAGTGGATAACAGTGTAGTATGACTTTGGGTACAAAGAATATTAACCAGGAAAACATATTTTGAAAAGTTTGGATTTATATGCATAAGACTAATAATAGATTTTGAAAATAATTTTCTTTTCTGATTTTTTCAGCTTACAATGACAAGATTGTTGCATTTCTGCGTCAACCCAACATCTTTGAAATTCTACAGGAGCGTCAACCTGATCTTACCAGGAATCATTCACTCAGGTAACCATGATACTGGCATTTGGTTCAAGTTGCATAAACCCTACCCATTAAATCTTGTAACATTGGTAATTGCCTTGGAAATTCGCTCTTTTTTCCTAGCATTCTTTAGAAAGGCATCTTGTGCACAAATATCATATGTCATCAACAGCAGGTCACTGTAGTCCTGGCTTCTTTCTATTAAGTATAAGAGTTGAATGAGATCAACTAAACAACCTAGAACCCCCTTTAAAGAAGAAATATGAAAAGAAACAAAAATTTACAGCCAAGAATGCATCCTAGATGTGAGGATTATAATAACTATAATAAGATACTAACCTTTTCAAGTGTAGCCCAAGTAAACAAACATAGGATTTATTGAATCGAGATTTGTAAAGTCCTAGACTTGATATCGCATTTTTTAAATAATAAAAACAGTGGAACCCAAGTAGGGAATCTGATCCTCTCCATAGTCCAGCATTCCCTTGCATGAACCCTCTCTTCTGAACTACTCTTCAGTGCATTGTGCTTTAAGCCCAGTTTTACTTTCCTGAATACATGCTGTTCCTCCTTCCGGGCAAGCTTTTCTTTTCTTCTAAGTTTGGCAAAAAAAAAAAAAAAAAAAAAAAAAAAAAATTTTTCTTT
>NW_007726283.1:774045-784210 GCF_000696425.1 Galeopterus variegatus | reverse complement strand
GGAAAAAAAAAAAAAAAAAAAAAAAAAAAAAAATCTTTCCTTTAAAACCCAGTGCAAGCTGGGGTTGCACTTGAAACCTCGAAAACTTCAGCTTCACTATGGACTCTCACTCTTATATCTAGGCTGGTATTTCTCAATCTCAGTGTGCTAGGCATCAGTGGGGATGGAAAAAGGAGAATTTCTGCTGCAAATCTTACAGAACCCAAAGCTCAGTTGGTCTGTATGTCACTTTACTGATAGAAGTATATTTGCCCAATGGTAGCATCCTGGCCCACAGCAGTGATTCTCAAATACTGATCCACTTAGGTGTGCCAAACTGTTTTCATCAGGATCACCTGGGGAGCTTTATAAAATACAAAATGCCAAGTCTCACCTCCTCTAACTCCTCTCCCTTCTCTGAATTTGTGCCCCCTATCCTCCCACGCCCTGCCAGAAATTTAATTCAGGAGGTCTGGGGTAGAGCCCAAGCATTATTTTCTTAATGCCTCTCCATGTAATTCTGATGGCACAGCCAGGTGTAATAACCTCTGGTCTAGACACTAATTTGATGATTAATCATGTAATGTATCAAATTGTCCTTTGTACTCTTTTGAGTACAAAGAGTTTTATGCTTTAATTCGACTTTTCAAGTCTTTATGTTTTATTTTCCAGTTATATTATAAGATCTTTGCAAATATCTACAATAGCACTTTGTACATAGTGATTGTAAATACATACACGCACACACACAAGCAGTCTTCAAAAAGCTCATAGAAGAATTTGTATTATCTTTTAATTCAATTTTTCCATGAACTTTTTGAAATACGTGTGTGTGAATGTGTGTGATATATAATAAATAAACATATATGTTTACATACACTTGTCGATTTGAAAATAAATTACCAAATATTCTTATGATATCCTCAGTCTTATCTCTTGAAAGTTGTCATTACTTTCCAAAGTTTCTAAAGGCTTAAAACTACACAAAATTTCAAGTATGACACTACAAGTGTTGCTTATACAAAATCCTGGTTTCACGTGGTTAACATGTAAGTCAAATCTTAGTGCTTTCCCCAACACAAGCATGCTATTCTCAATCACGAAAAAAATATATAAAAATTATACGAGCAAGAATTTTGTGTGTTTGTTTATTGTGTCATGCATTCAGTAATGTAAGGTCCCTAGAGTATCTTGTGTAAGAAGTTTTAGTTAATAAAATTTCAGAAATGAGCTCCTCAGTGGTCTAATTAGAGATCTTAGAGATTCTGGATAGCAAAGCAATACAAACAAAACTCCACTTTTACAAATCACAAGTAGAACACTATTTTCTCTCTCTTCTGCCACTTCCAGCTGCCACATGTGCATATGTGCGCGCGCGCACACACACACACACACACACACACACACACTTCTAGTTGTCTGTTCCTCTGTTCCTCGGAAAAAAGAACAGGAAAGAGGAAACACAAGATGTTTTCCATTTTTTCTCCTGCACGCCACATGATTATTTAAACCAATTAACATACTTTTAAATCTCTACCATTAGAGAGATTAGAAGATTTCATCTTCCTGAACAGGGTATCTACTTTTTCATTATTCTTTAATGACTCGACAGACCTTAACAGATCCTAACAGAGCAAAAAGCTGCAGGCACCAGTTGGTAGCTTCCATTGTTATTTTTTTCTTTCTGCTTTTTAGTCTTAAAAGTCTCTTATTTCCTAAAGATTGCTGAAGATTTTTATTTTTTAGTGACACTCAACATCCTCAGTTAAACAGTCTTTCTTCTAATATTAGATCTCACATGGTAATCTATTACAGAGAAATTATGTGATAGGCTTTGAAATATGTTTCCATCTATTTTCACTTTTTAAAACTCTTTACAGAATTTGTCTGTTGAAAGCATATGCAGTCATGACAAGTAGAAGGAAGCAGGAAATTAAATCAACGAGATCATTTCATTCCTCTTACCCAAAGTGTGTGTCACACTCCTCTTTCATTTTCTGAAAAGTTTTTGGTAGTTAAGCATTTTGTTTATCATAACAATATAAAGAGGAAGTTTGTATATCTAAGAGAACATTCTGTCTCATATAACTAAAAACTGCATTGTAGGGAGCATTCCCACAAACGCAGGGGTGGGGAACCAGCTAAGGCTCTTTGATTTCTTATCTCAGTGATATTTTTGATAACAGATTGTGCATGAATAAAGCCACTGAGTAATCTATGTGTCAAAGGTAACTGCAGACCTTATGTTCATGCCCAGAGCAAGGATTCCCCATACTGACATAGTTCTGTATGCATTCTTCCTCATCAATGGCACAGCCACTTAATCGAATATACTTTCTTATTTTACCATAATATAATGAGGAAATAAATGGTAGCCCTTGGGAGATTCAAAGAGGTATACCTCTTTAAGGTGTGTTTTTCTTGTTTATCTTGTGATTCCTTCTAAACTGGAGGATAGCAAGAAATTTATTTGGTTCGTGATTATGTATAGCTTCCTCTTCTATGAGATTCCACTTGTGTATCTTTTACTGGAGAATGGCTATGGTTTTCCATGCAATGGGATTTGGCTTTTATTTTCAACTGCTGTATTTAAGTCACTGCTCCTTTTAACTTCATCTGACATACAAATGTGAGTGTTACCAAGTTGTTGTCCTCTTTTTTTTTTTTCTATCTTGAAAGAGGTTTATTTCCCCCGTTAGAAAACTCAACATCCAAAAGTTGGTACCACCTCTGTCAAATGGGTAGTGTCACCATTGTGTTGTTGTATCCTGCTACTGGCTCTCATTAAAAGACAGAAATCATGGGCTGGCCCGGTGGCGCACTGGAGAGTGCGCCGCTTGGGAGCACGGCGGCGCTCCCGCCGAGGGTTCGGATCCCATGTGGAGACCGGTTCCCGCTCACTGGCTGAGCGAGGTGCGGGCGCTACACCGAGGGTTGTGATCCTGTTGCCGGTCCCCGGTACGGGCACGACACTGAGGGTTGCGATCCCATTACCGGTCAGTAAAAAAGACAAAAAGGAAAAAAAAAAGAAAAGACAGAAATCATACCAAGATGCTTATATGCTGTGACATTACAATAAAAGCTGAAATAAAATGTTCTAATATTGTACTCAAATACAAACATATTCATTAAAAAACAACCTTTTAACAATATCTTATAGGTGAATGTAATACGTACAAATTCAATAAAATTTTTACTTTTGGTGTTTGTATATCCCATTGTACAATGAAAAAGGATCTGAGGGTCATAAACCAGAGTTAAGAGTTGAGAATCTCCACTCTTGTGTGATTATTAGGTCCAGCCAGTAAATCTACTCCCAATCAGTTCTGCCCTCCCCAGGCATCAATGGTAATTATTTTGGTCACCAGGCTAATTCCTCTTTGAGTGCTTCCTATATAAATTCTCTTGCCATGAGAATGTGATATGTGATCCTTTTTTTCATTCTGGGTAAATCAGACCATTCCCTATATTTTGTTATTAGCAAATCAACAACTTGGAAATCAAGGAATTCTGACCCACAAAAGGCAAATGTATTCACTCGACAAAGCAAATGAAGCAAGTGAGGACTCAACTTTCCATTTCTTTCCATCATCCCGTTTTAAGAGCCCTGCAGTTTTGTTGTAGTTTAACTTTCCTCTTAATTTTTTTATTTTACAAATAATATTTTCCCATTTTGAAATTATTAAACAATACAGAATTTTATAGTATAAAAAGTTAAGTTTTCCAAAAGCTGGCTTACATAAAACAAGCCCCAGTGTTCAAAATTTCTAATCCATTTCTTATACAGCTTTGTAGCACATGTATTTTTCTACACTTAACATTGGGCTGGAGATATTAATCTCAGTTAATATCTGAACTACTTGGTCAAAATAGCATGAATTTGCTTCTGCTGATCCTGCTGTATTTTCCTGTGAAGACCTGCCAAGTTCTCTCTTTTAGTCTTCTTCTAATTTTCCTACTGCTCACTCAGATGTCTGGACCAACACGGCGACCTTCTGATCTTTGTTGTACACCATTTAAATAACAAAAAATCTAGACTGGGTCTGTTATTTCCCTGTGGACCATTTATAATTATAGGGATAATTAATTGAATTTTTTAAAACACCTGATTAAAAATTTTCTGCTACCACATAGGAATGATCATTGGAAAGTACTGGTAGAAGACTTTTTCACTGGGAGACCAACAGTAATGGCTCTTAGAATGTAGTAGAGTATGGATTTGGGGTCAAACAGACTTAGGTTTGAATTCTGGCTCTGCAATTTACTCACCAGGTGACTGTGTATGAGGCATTCAATGACCCTCCAAGTTGTTATCCTTGTCTGTAAAATAAGAATAGGAATTTCTAACTTGCAGTGTTCTTTTAAAGGTTAAATGAGATAATGTATATAAAATGCTTGTTACTGTGTAGGCACGGTAAGCATACAAAAGTTTAAATTAGTATTATTTTAGTCATCTGCCCTTCACTTTATTGTTTCACCAGGACTCAGTTGAAAGCAATTTGCCCTAAACTTATTCTAAGTCTCAAAACCATTATATCTGAGACTGAGCAGTATATCTGTAGATAAATGAAACCATGTGATTCTGTGGATATAACTGAAATACAGCTAGTCTCTTTAGTTTCATGGTTAACTTCTGTGTAGAAGGGCTTCGAGTGCTCTTTTCACACTGTTTCCTACAGGGAACTTTAAAATATTTTACATACATATGATGAAAGCAGTGAGCCTTCTGGCCCGAGGTTCAGCAGAAATTACAGCAAAATATCATGGCAACATCATTAAGACAACATTCCCAAAGCCATTTAAAGGTGTATTAAAATATCTTCACAAGCAGCTAATTTTCTTGTAGGTGTAATGAGAGGTTGGGAACTTGCTCCCTAGCACAGTAAGGAATACAGATTCTTAAACCTGTCACCTATTCTGTGGCTTCTGCAAAAGGAATAATTGCTACTCATGTTTTATTTAAATGGCCATGCTAATTTAGAGATGTATATAAGCTTTTGACATGTACATCATGTATACATCTAAGTTTCACATTTTACATGCATGGGATCTCATAACTTTAAAACAACTGGACAATCACCTAAGATAAAAAAGACTCAGGGGCCAGCCTGGTGGCGCACTCGGTAGAGTGCGGCGCTTAGGAGCGCGGCGGTGCTCCCGCCGAGGGTTCGGATCCCATATAGAGACCGGTCCGCTCACTGGTTGAGCACGGTGCGGGCGCGACACCGAGGGTTGCGATCCCGTTGCCAGTCACGAAAAAAGACAAAAAGGAAAAAAAAAAAAAACCCAAAAGAAGAACTCTAATAGCCAAAATTAATTTTGATTCTTGTTAGAGTATCACACCCAGGCATTTGATAAATTGTTTTCCCATAAATATAGTTTCCTGATATCACTTTGCAGTATGTTTATCCACTGGATATTTCTCCAAAACATAGTTTTTTATGCTAATATAAAGCTCAATTAGGGCCGGCCCGGTGGCGCACTGCTATAGTGCGCCGCTTGGGAAGTGTGGCGGCGCTCCCGCCGAGGGTTCGGATCCCACATACAGACCGGTTCCCGCTCACTGGCTGAGCGAGGCGCGGGAGCAACACCGAGGGTTGCGATCCCGTTGCCGGCCTCGGTCCAGTACGGGGGCGACACTGAGGGTTGCGATCCGTTGCCGGACACGGAAAAAGACAAAAAAGGGGAAAAAAAAAAACAAAAAAAGCTCAATTAGGGTTTTCAAAACCATTTTCTTTCACAAGGAATAACCATGTTTTAGGTATAATTGTTCTACTATTGATTTTTGCTATATTCTCTTGCAGTTATCAAGAAATGAGTTCAGTAAAATGTCATTTTTCTTCAGTAGCTCATCAGACATGGACTTTCTATGGACCAAAGCAAAATATCAGTACTGAATCCAGCCTTAGTGCTTTCCCCAAACCCGAAAGAATAATAAATCCATTTCCAAAATCATAGAGAACAATGAATTATCATTTATAATATCACAAAATAGTTTTCTGCTTTTTACATATATTTAAAGAAATTGTCCAGTTATTAGTGAATTAGAAGCATTTCTTACAAAGTAAATAAAATAACTATCCCCTCAATATTAATAACATATTTTTTCTTTTTTGTCTTTGTTAGTGGATTTAAATAGTGGTGGAAATTGCTTTCAGAAAAATTAACTTGGGGGCCGGCCCAGTGGCTCACTTGGGAGAGTGCGGTGCTGGTAGTGCTGAGGTTGCAGTTCGGATCCTATATAGGGATGGCTGGTGCACTCACTGGCTGAGCGTGGTGCAGACAACACCAGGCTGAGGGTTGCGATCCCCTTACCAGTCAGGGGAAAAAAAAAAAAAAAAAAAAATGACCATCCAAAGCAGTCTACATACACATTCAACACAATCCCTATCAAAATACCAATGACATTGTTCACAGAAATTGAAAACAACATGCATTAGTCCATTTTCTGTCCCTTATAACAGAATACCTGAAACTGGGTAATCTATAAAGAAATGAAATTTATTTCCTACAGTTTTGGTATCACCATTATTAAAGTTAAAATTGCCTTGTTTCATGCATATTGTCCTACATACTAATGGCTACTATTAATACATCCCATTGAATAAGTTATTACTCTCAGTTCCTTGGGGGTACATTCTAAAGAAAACAGTCTTGCCGACTCACCAGGGTACCATTGTATTAAAAATCAGGTATCTATATGTCTGGCTTTTATAATTTACAGTAGAAATAGCATAATGGTACCATGTGTTTAAAATGTTTCAAAACATCTTGTGTTTTTCTACTATATTTATTATGTACTTATATTCCAAATTGAGTGCAAGCTACATGAAGTCAGGGTCTATATCTTACTCATCTTTTTAATCCTCATAGGAGCTCATATGCTATATTACATAGAGCATGTGTTTGATAATCATTTGTTCGATGAATCAGTTTCACAGACAATATATTTGGTACTTAATAATAGCATCTAAAACTATTTATACTGACAGGCAAGTAGCTACATTTCCATTACACAGAATGGCATATATAATGATATAGACTCCATGTTTTTAATACAATAATTTTTATATCTTTGAATATTCTAATGTGTCATTTTAGATCTCAGGAAATGATAGCATAACAATTATTTATTTTGATAACTTAGCTAAATTTCTCTAGCACATAGCATTATATTGAGTATTGAGATAAAATTTTGAATAATGTTAACTTTAAAAATTACATAGGGATTTTGATTATTTGTTTAATTTTTAAGTTAATTTGAATACAATTAAAATATTTATGGTTCCCCATTTTTCTTCTGTAACTATATTTTTTTCAAGTATTCAATTCTTTCATTTCTTGCAATAAAATTTTTTTTTATTCCTTTCTGTAAGAGCTGAATATTTTTTGTCTAGGCTTTCCCAAAGTATTTCATGTTTTTGTTTCTGTTGTTGTTGGACCCTGTTTTTTAATCTTCTAAATTATAACTGTCAAAATATAGGAAACTACTAGTTTTTGTAGTACTATTTTCCCGAAATTTGTACTTAAAGTTATTTTTTTCCTTTGTCTTACATTTTACGTCACTGTTTGGAAAATACTGCCCTATCCCTACCTGCCCCTTTAAGTGCCGTTTAACTGGCTTGTTTATTCTAATTGCTTCACAGTAACCAGTTTTTTTCAGTATGTTTATTTTAAAAATAAAATTATGGGGAGATATAGTTCCAATTCCTGAATATCTAACTGTATTTTCAGTTAAAACACCTGTTACCAAATGCATAATAAAATATTATAATTCATAAGAAAATACAAACCTCTAGTTATACATTCCAGTATATCCTAGATATTAAGATTCAAGCTATTAGAATGTCATAGGTAAAGATGTCTTATAACTAGATGCTTTTGTGTGTAATAACTAAACTCCTTTTATAGAGTCCAAAATGGTTTTGCCTTGGACAGAACTTTGCTTTATTGAGAATAATATTTCCCATTATCTATTGAATTATAAGAAATGTAAACCCTTTACATGTATTATCTCTTTGGTACTCACAGCATTATCTCAGTTTTATGGAAAGGCTAGTATTTTATTTACTGCGTATCGTAGAAGTACTCAACAAGAATGACTTGCCAACAACAGAAAGAGAGAAAGGAATGGGTCACCAGAAATCTAGTTTGGCTCTATTTTCAATAGATCATACTGTCTGTTGAAAAAGAAATAAATAATTATGAACCCTTTCTAATACTATGCTCAATAATTTAAAATTTTTGAGTGCTTACTATAGGCTCCAGACTAAATATTTTACTTGTGTTCTGTAATTATGATTATTTTGAGATGAGAAAATAGGCAAAGAAAGTTAAGTAATTCTCTCTAGGTTTTTAGCATGGAGATAATTTATATCCATTTATGACAAATGTTGCCCCTAAGCATGTGGTTGATTCATGTCACTTCTACGTGGCCGTTAGAATCACATGACTATAATGGACCTAAATTTCCGAATCTAAGCTGTATAATGAGAGGTAGAAAGAAAAGTTAATGTTTCTTACTGTTTGGTGTTATCTGTCAAGTCAGACAATGCCCTGTGACTGTAGGAAAGAGTATGGATGATCAATGTTAGTTTCCCTTTCCTGACATTATACCATTAGGGAAGTTAAGTATACTTCTCTAAAACTGTTCTCAGGCAGTTTTAAAAACATAAGTATTTGTGAATGTGTTACTGAACTGTATCTTCAGGAACTTGGGTTTGCAAACTGCAATCCAGAGAGTTTTGTGGTTTTAGAGCATTGCTGCTTCTGATTTTTTTCTGAACATGTGCCCGTCTTTAACTTCACCAAAGTGTTGGTTGATTTCAATGAGAGTATTTTCTGTGGGAATTCCAGTCTTGGGACTTTGTTCATTGTCCTCAAATGATCTTCTGCTAGAGTTTATCTTCTGGGGTGATTCTACGCAGTGGAGGAAGTGGTTACAAAGGCCTAAACATTGTGAGAGTCTGAGAGAGAGCAATAGCCTGCAACTTTTTCCTGAGGTTGTCACTATGCGGTTTAGCATTTTGTTTTAACAGTTGTGAGTTTTCTTAAGAGATTGCCTCTTTACCTATCTTTGTCCTTCCCTCCAGTGGATTTTGTTTTAGTAAATGATCTGATTTCAGCTTTTTGATTCTCTTTATTTCTCTGCCACAGCAAAAAATGATAACAAGATTATTTATTTTAAACACCGAGTGGACTCTTAGGGAAATTAAGAACCAAATCTATTGTTTTGGCATTTACTGATCATGGGCTTCGTTTGTGTTTTACTAAGCCCCCACTGTGTGCACAACACGATGCCAGGTACTTGGGGAACACAAAAGTAAAGGAGGAAGGGGTTTTGCCCTTAAGAAACTCACATTTCAAAAATTATTTAAATTGTACCCCATTGGCCATGTGAGAAGGTAATGGTGGAAGTCCTGAAATGTACTCTGAGGGGGTACGGAGAGAGAAACCTACCCATGCAGAGAGTGTCAAATGATAATATATGTTATTTGAGTATGACTTTAATCTTTACTATAAACCACTAAGAATGAATAGAATTTCTTCATTCAGAAGAAGGCAGTAAAGAAAGAAAGAAGATTGCCACAGATTCCTTCTAACTCTATAAATTAATACAATAAATTTGAATAAATATATTAAAGTAATTTTCAACCATCTTTCTAATCATGGTCAAATATATCTTCAACAACATTTCTCAAACTTGTTACGCTTATTCCAAACACTGAGTGTACTCATGGAAATTCCTAGGAGTCAAATCTGTTATTTTTCATGCTAAACGGAAAAGAAATATTGTAAATTTATACTGTTACGTTTTACCACTTTTGTTTTTAAAAAACTTAAATGCGTACAAATATAAAATACATATAAACTTATGCTTACAGATTTTATAAACTATAAAAATAAAAGATATACAAATAAAGTAAAAACTAAAAAAAAATTGAATTAATGCTATTAATGTGAGATTTTGTTTTTCAGAAGCCAAATTACCAGTGTTGAGACCATTATCAGCAGAAAGATACATTCGTGCTTTTTCTTTCATTTATGTGCTACTTGATTCTTTTGATTTTGCATCTAGTGGTCCATGACGTTGTCTCCTTGGCTATGACTGTGATAAGTCATAATTTTTTCTTCCTAACAAAAAGCTTATTTTTATCTACTGATACATTGTTTTAATGAGCCAATT
>NW_007726283.1:753647-771086 GCF_000696425.1 Galeopterus variegatus | reverse complement strand
TCAGCCTTCAAGCTACAATCACCTTCAGCAGAGAAGCTGGCCTTCTGCACAATGTCTTTACGTACATGTCTGCCACTTATTTATTTTAGTTTTTTTTTTTTTAAAAATAGTAGTTTGCTACTGGTAATAAGGGACAGAAAAGAAAATTTGGCAATACTAAATATTAGATGCTTCATGTACTAACATATTGTGTAAAATGGATCCTAGCCAGAAGAAACCAAGCACTGAACTCTGTTTATCACGCCTTGTGAGCTGTGTGGCTACAGGCAAATGAATTGACTTTTCTATTCAGTCAAGAATTTTTCATCTGAACAATTAAACCTTGCCTTCCTCTTCATTTTCTTCAAGTCTGTAAGCAGTCTTATGAAGAGAATTCAGAATTTGGAAATATAAAATGCAGTGGAACTTTATGAAAATATCAAATAAAAAAGAAGGTTCTCTATAGATAAGAACTAAGTCTAAATACTTACATCAAAGATTGATATTTCATTTCATAATACAGTAATCAGAGTTTATTTTGCTTAGCACTCAGAATTAGATTGCATATTAGTGTTGACCACTGTGTTCCAATCAAATGTAATGGTAGTATAAACTAGTACCCTAGTTTATATTTTCTTTTTTTTTCTTATAGAAATTAATATGGTTTGCTTTGAAATAGCACAATATAAATGAGGGAAAGCAACTAGGAAAAATTTTATTAAAACCATAAACTAGCTACATGAAGATGACTCATTAAGTAAAAAGAAAAAACTGGTGTTATCACATGTATCTAAACAAAATAATGGTAGAAATAACTCACATTGTTGTGTTTGACATATATGAACTTGTGTACATTTGCACAAGTATGCACACAATCTATTTCACCAACTGTAGTAGCTAAAAGTGTTTCAGTTTTTCACTTATTTTAAAACGCCATATGCTTTCATATTGAATATATAATGCATAGATACTATCTGCTTCCCAGTAGGAATGTTGTCATCCTGTATAACTTAAAGATACCCTCAGGAAAACAGATGAATATCCCTATGCAATCCTTTTTTGGAATAGCAGGGGATCAACTTAAAACTGTTGCTTAAATTCAGGCCCACAACAGTTTTAACTCAAAGCAGAGACTGAGTGGGTTGGGTGGTACTATTACCTATACCAGTATTTGGGCAGCAAAATGGTGAAAGCAATAAAAGAATCTTTTTTCCCCAGCATTAGAACTGGGATGTCGATGCTCACAAGGACCCCCTTGAAGGCAAAGACCATCTCTCTCTTGGATGTGTGTTCCTAGGGTATTACCCAGTAGCTGCCACATAATAGGTACCAAAAAATGCTGTGACCATTACAAAAAAATGTGCCTTACCACTAAGTTATGTTCCAAAAATCTGCCACATATATTTTGAGCTGTTTCTTTGCTTGAGTAGGGAGAAGATTCAATTTATCCGAACTGAAGGGACCCCAGGATTGGTGCGCCTTTCCAGTGATGCAGACCTTGTTATGTTGCTGAGGTATGTAAGCCTTGCTCTTAAATTAGGAAGTCTCCTGTCATCAGATATTATGGAGCATTTTAGAAAATAATATGCCAGCATTGGCAGCCTAAAATTGTCTCCTTTTTTCCTAAAGACTTGCAGAAACACTCATACTAAAGATTTAAGATGCTGATTGAGTGATAATTGTATTTATCGCTGAGATCTGTTTAATTTTGTTTTTACCCTGCTGGTAAAGAAGTTGGTATTAGAGAATGGAAAGGTTGTAGAGACTAATGAATAAAATGTCCCACTCACAGAAGGGAACAGAGGGTTATCTGAATAAGGTATACACAGTTTACCACTTCAGTGTAGAAGTAGGTCATATTTATATCTTCTTTCAAATATTTTTCTCGAAGTGTTCTTTGTCCCCTTTTGCTGATTCAAAGTGTTATTTACTTTATGGTTTTGAGAGTTTACATTTGGGAAATTAGAAAGCTGAAATTTGGTCCCTGGTGCTCACTGCCAACTTGATAGCCCTTCATAAAACTCACCAATTGTATTTTCTTTCGTGATGGTCAGATCAGCTTCTGTTTAAATTTTAGAGTAATTTAGAGGGGAAACCAGGAAGTTTTAAAATTATCTCATTTTTAATATTATCTCTCCCATGGAGAGATAATATTATACCCTCCCATGGAGGTAAACCAGAGTAAAATAATGCTTTGCTCTCCCCAGTGGTGGAAACACTACCACTGTAACCTCCATAGAATGAAAGGGACTGTCATACTAAGCCACTCCCTGAGTGCTAACAAACCCATTCATGTCATTCATGATCATCCTGACCCTGACCATTTCTAATTCTCCATTTGATAGTAGCCGTATTTGTTGCCATATTTCTGACTGCCCACTTGTCTGTTGCCAAAAAGTTATTTTCCTTTACTATGTAGTTGAGGCATAATTCAAAAGGACATAATCACTTTCCATCGATATTTCACTTCACTTAACTCTAAACAGGGCCTATGGGGGGGTCATTTCTCAGGCTAGGGGGCGGCCCCTCTGCTTTGGTGTACTGAGCTAGTTCCAAAAGCAGCACATAGTATGCCAGATGGTCAGGAAGACACTTGGTCAGTGAGTGTTAGATTATGATGTATCTCCTGAATCACATTGGTGATAAAATAGTTACATTTTTGTTACAAAATTCTGGCTAAGATATAATTCTTTTGCTTTATTCTAGAAACCTACAATTCTGGGGTTTGGTTTTTGTTTTTGTTTTGTTTTGCTTTGTTTTGGTTTCCATTTAAACTAAGAATTCTGCTTTTGGAATTAGTAAAAACAGAAGTAATTGTAAGCCAAAGTCATGATTATCATTCACCTGTCCTTAGTTAAATATTATTTAGATGGTATAGCCTTAAATATTTTATTCTATTATAGCTTAAATAGTATTTGTACTTTGACAAACACCACATTTCTATGTCTGATGGAATGGGTCAGAGTGAGAAATAGACTGTCCTACCCACGGCAGAAACAAGGCTTTTCCCCACCTCTTTGGCTAAAGTACACATTTTGTTTCTTGTCTTTCCCCAGTTTATTTGAAGAAGAGATAATGTCATATGTGCCTCCACATGCCTTACTCCACCCCAGCTATTGTCAGTCCCCACGTGGCTCTCCCGTGTCGTCTCCTCAGAACTCACCAGGTGAGTCCACCTGCTGCTTACAGTGAATTCTTCGAGGAGTGAGTCCTAAAGTCAGATGTTCTCTCATAAAGGACAGGAAGGGAACACTTTGGACACATTTTTAGTGCTAGTATGGTTATATGTTGTATGGCATTTCCTGTCTCTTAAAAGTGGGTTATTTCCATGGGGATTCACTTTGACAGAAAGATAATGAATAGGAGGATAAATGTTAGTAACATGTCATATTAAGATATAGAACTTGCTTTTCACTATGTTATATAGTGCCTACTATATCTTGGAAAATATTAGGGTACAAAATACTATGTTAGCTTTATGGATTTAAAAAGTTCTAGTGAAGAGATCAATTTGATAAATAATAAAAATAAAATTTCTACTCTCAATAAATAATGTAGAACTTAAATTATTCAGTTTAATAGACTTAGGTATTTTTCTGTGAAGTATTCATTAAGTGCATTAGATAGAAGAACAGAGATGGATGGGCAGATAGAACATGCTGACATAAACTAACATGTATAACTTCAAACTCTTTGAAAGAGGTAGGTATAAATGAAGGACTGAGTGGGTGAGTCAGTGGTTGAATGAATGAATAGTAGGAAATGCAACTTAGCAAAGGGGTTTTTTAAAAGGAAGGCAGCCATGATATTGACAGAACATCAGCTGTATTCATCCTTACTTTAGGCAATGTATTGTTCACACTTTAACAGCTATCAGAATTTAAGCCTATTTCAATAGAAATCTAAACTCTATATGTGTCACTAAAGGCTGCTGTATGTTCTTTGATATATAACATGTGTTTTCATGTATCACTATTATAATGAAGCTGCACCTAATTGAACGCTGCAAACAGGAAATGGTCTATTAATTTGTTCGTATAACACAGGTTTATTGAGCATCCAACTATGATCCAAGCACTGAATAAGACACTGTTACTACAAAGATGAATAATACGGTTTCTGCCTTTGAAGGATTCATGGTGGGGCAGTGAGTCAACAAATGCCTCTGTAAAGCTCTGTAGTTAGTCCTGTAATGAAGAGATGCATGGGAACACAGACGTGGGAACCATTATTCCTTCAGCGCTGGGGGTGGGGTTTGTGGGGAAAGATGAAGATAACAGGTATGAAGTGGAGCCCTAAAAGATGATGATTAGGAGTTTACCAGGTGGACCAGAGAAAGAAGGACATTCTAGTCAAAAGGTAGCATTTTGTGGGGAAAGATGAAGATAACAGGTATGAAGTGGAGCCCTAAAAGACGATGATTAGGAGTTTACCAGGTGGACCAGAGAAAGAAGGACATTCTAGTCAAAAGGTAGCATCAGGTATGCTGCAGAAGCATGAATAGTTTAGGGCAAATTAATAGATACAAGTGAAGGGTAGTTCTCAAAGATCAGGTTGGAAAGGTAGGGTAGGGCTAGTTTGTCAGTGAAGCCTTACTTTGCAGTCCATGTGAAGCCACGGAACATTTATAAGCAGAGGAATACCGATAATCTCCTATTTTACCAAGATCAGTTTGGCGACAATAGGGAGGATGGATTAGAAGACGAGAGACTGGAGTCAGAGAAACCATTTGGGCAGCTGTTGCATTAGCCTGGGTGACATGATAAAAGGCTGGCCTAGACAGTGGCAGTGGAGACAGAGACAAAGAAATGAATTCAAGGGAGAAGTAGAATGTAGAGACATCAAGACTTTGAGTCCAGGTAGGGGAGAGTCAAGGTAGATTTGACTACCTACCTAGACTACCTAGAGTACCAGGGACATAGTAGCACCAGTCACCAAGGAAGGAAAAAGTTTACACTGGAGGGGACAGGTTAAGTGTGTTTAGTTTGGGACATGTTTTGTGGAGAAATCTTTGGGCCATCAATTGGAGATGCCCAAAGACAACTGGAAACATCAGTCATGGAGCTCAGGAGAGGTTGACAGAGAGGAATTCAGTGTTCTGGTGGCAATTGAAACCCAGAGTGTAGATTGGAGGAACTAGGGAGGACAAGTCAGTGAAAAAAGGACAGTGGCATGAGGAGCCCCAGACTGAAAATGAAAGAGCCCACAGATTTCAGAATGGAACTAGGAAAGTCTTTTCAGGGACTCTAGGTTTCAAGGAGGAGTGGCTAGCTGAGCCAAATGCTCCAAGGGTTCAGGAAGGATGAGATCTGAAAAGAGGCCATTAGATTTGAAAATCATAAAGTTATAAATGGGCTTTGTCAACACATTCTATGGAATAGGTCATACACTGGATCATTATTGGTTACAGGATGTAAAGTAGAAGCCAGCAATGTAGAATGTTCTTTTCACAAAGTTTGGAATTGAAAAAAGGACATTAGTTAGAAGGAGAAGAGTGAAGGAAGGGATTTTAGGACGGGGCAGTTGAGCGTGTGTGTGTGGAAGTACAGGATGTGGGTGGAAGGACGGTGGCTTGTTGAATGAGGCAAAGCAGCAGCAGTCCACACAGCACCGACCCGTGGGAAGGCAAGACACTGGAGGCAAAAGCACAGATCAAGTTTGGAACAAAATAGGGACACCTATTTTGATGACACAGGATGAAAGGAAATAGGTATATGACACTATAGGTAAAGGTGTCAGGGAAAATTGATGGGATTTGCATCTGGCTTTGGTCATTTAGCAACTGTGTGACTTTGGGCAATTTACCTCCTTTCCTGATCTTGAATTTTTTTTTTTCTGTAAAATGAGTATAATAATAATCACCTCCACCTACCATGGTTAGGTTTGGGAGAACCCTTTGCCTGTGCCTGGAACATAACAAGTATCTAAAAAACATTAATTTATCCCTTTTTCTTTCTTTCTGGAAACTTGATTCTGAGAAGTATAGTTTGTCCGTGTTTGAACCATTAACAACTGCTGAAATATATGAATCTATTTCTTTGTGATTTACAGAGCTGGCTGTGTAGATATTTAATCATTCTGAGTGGTCTTTATCTTAGCAAGAATCTGTGCTGAAGTTTAAAATGGGTTGTTTCTTTTCCTGATGTTTTATGGTTAAAGAAATGAAGCCGTGTGGATTACTACTTACGCTAGCCAAGGCTTTCCTTTCCAGAACTTTTCTATGGCCCACCCTCACAGAGAAAAAGGTAGATCACCAGATCATGTCTCTTCCAAGCCCTACAAATGCACGATCTTGAAGACTGGCTGAACATTCTGTATGAAGGAACGTTCTAAATGTTGACTAAGTTCACTTCTTTATTTAGCATCACAAATGCACATGAGTAATCCATGGTGGTAATAAAATGCATTCTGGAAACCTAGATTTAGATTTAAACATTTTCCAAAGACATGTGTAACCCAGATATATCTAAATTGCTAGCAGTGTTTGTAGTGGTTTTAATTTTCAGGAAGAATCATCTCCATATTTTTGGCCTACTCTGTTTCAGTGGGCTTTGTTTGATCTTGAAATTGGGATGTACTGACTGATATCAATGAAAGTAGCTGTAACTAATTCCACATGATTCAAGGGCAAGACTAGCTAGCTTCATTTCCCCTGTGGAGGAATCTTCTGTTTCTTTGAATAAAATAGCTTGTCCTCCTACCAGTATTCCAGAAGGTTTTGTGAAAGCAACATTTCAAACAGATTTTTTAAAGTGGCCTGATTCTCCACCTAGTGACTAGAATTTCACCTCCTTTGGTGGTGTGAGAATAATATCATGAAAATTACGACAATAATAAATTTTAATGATCATCTTTCAGAATGCCTAGGAACCTGGTAAACTTTCCGCATTTTTCCTCATTCCAAGCACATTTACATGTCTTTTCAAGTACAGAAGAGAGAGGGGCTTTGGAAACTTTGACTCACCGCTTTTTGCAGCTGTTAGAATCCTTGCCTAAAATTTGTCAAAATTTTGGAATGTGAAGGTTTGTTTTTCTAGGACCATTATAATGCCAATCCCAACCTCAGCGATGCCAGAAGTAAAAGATTTCTCCAAACACCATTTGGTTTATTATGCCAAATATGGGACACAGCAGTTTATTTAAGCTGCACATTTCTAGGAATTTAAATGCAATAACACCTAATTTATCTAATATTGTTGGAAATGTGCTCTTTTATGTGAATTTTCCAGGTAACCAAAGCTATGATTTTAATGGCATGAAAATTTGTTTAACTCACTATTTGCTAAAACTCTTTCATAGGTACATTTCTCCTTGCCTTTCTATACACATTACATCGAGGATATTTCATGGTTTGTGGGATGATTGTGCTGATGAACTGTGGTGCAGAGCTATTGTTACTTCACCAGAACTGGATCACCTGGAAGATGGTACCAGCACAAGGTCACACTCAACACGAGTGAAACAGACTCAGAGCATTAAAGTGCCTTGTGGGTCTTTACTGAAGGCTGCCTTGAGGGAATGGACTGCACAGGAAATTATTTGTCCTAACACATAGTGGGACTTTTTAAGGATTTTCTTTTCCTCTTTCTCTCCCTGCAAAATGGTAGCATCTTACCAGCTGCTTATCTCCTACTCTTTTCACAAACGTTCTCTCTTCTCTTCTCCCTCTGTCTCTCCCTCCATTCCTCCCCGTCTTAGTCTATTTTGTGTTGCTATGACAGAATACCACCGACTGGGTAATTTATTAAGAGCAGAGATTTATTTGGCTTACAGTTCTGGAGGTGGGGAAGTTCAATATCAAGGTGCTAGCATCTGGTAAGGGCCTTCTTGCTGTGTCATCCATGGCAGAGGTGGAAGGGCAAGAGAGCATGCATGTGAGAGAGAAAGAGAGGGCTGAAGTTGCTCTTATAACAAACCCATTCTTACAGAGCCCTTGTGACCTAATCACCTCCTAAAAGTTTCCACCTGTCAGCACTGTTGCATTGGGGATTAAGTTTCCACACATGAACTTTGAACTTTGGGGGCCCTTTTCAATCTATAGCACTTTCTCTCTCTCTCTCTCTCTCTCTCTCTCTCTCTATTGTCTTCTCTTCCCAGATACTGTCTCTATCACGATATACAGATTCTATTTTTTGTCATTGTTGTTATTGGTCTCCCTTGTCCTAGAGGATGCCTGCTCTCTCTCTCTCTCTCTCTCTCTCTCTCTCTCTCTTGTCTTCTCTTCCCAGATACTGTCTCTATCACAATATACAGATTCTATTTTTTGTCATTGTTGTTATTGGTCTCCCTTGTCCTAGAGGATGCCTGTCATTGGCATACCATTCAGCTTTCTCTTTTTAATAAGTTGCTTCTTTGCGAAGACCTTTCCCAAGGTCTCAGAAATCAGAACATCGAGTTGTTTTCAGTAAACAGTATGTACATGAGCACCAGCAAGCTCAAAAAACGACTTGAGAACCTTTTACTGCTCTTAAAGAATAAAGCAAAAAATGTGAGGATTTCACAGCTTGTGCTTTGTGCCAGCTCTGTCGGAGGTATTTTTTTTTCTTAAGTTCTACTGATGAACTATGTTCCTGTAGGAGTCTTCTAGAAATTATTGCAATGCTTGATGGTTTGTTCTCATTCACTAACAGGGAATTGTTAAAAAAAAAAAATGTCATAGAGATTTTTTTTTTTTTTTTGGAAAGTGAGCCAGGAAAGAAGGGGGCTTCTGTGCCATCCCAGGACAGAGGCCTGGAGCTGTGCTGGATCAGGCCACGCTCCAAACCCTGTCCAGTGCACAGTGAGTGTTGTCAAAGCAGTCTGGGTTCCAAGTTTCATACCTAGAATCAAAAGAGACAGACTGCTCAGGAATTTGATGCCAAGATTTTTCTAGCATTATCTGAAATATTTTGTCAGGTACAATTCTTCAGCTTGTATATGGTTATGCAGTTTTGTAATAATATATGGAAATAGCGTAACACTATGTAGGAGTTCTTTAGGTTTGCCTAGCAAAGACAAGGAAAAAAACTAATGCCTTGTTACTGAAATTTTTTCCTACAAATAGTTAGCATAATGCCAATTATCTATGAGGTCAGCCCTTCATTTGGTCACTTACTAGATGTAACATTGATCTTTTTTAAACTGCAAAGACCATAAAAATCATTCTCTCTGTAAGAGTATTATATCCTGGAACTTCACCCAAGTTGTAATTTTTCTACAATTCTATTTGCTCAATCTTCCAAAAACAGTTTTTGATTTCCAAAGTGGAAGTAACATAGTTCTTGCCCTAGAAATTCTTGGCAGTTGTACCTGACTTGTGTTAAGAATTTGACAAGGGTCAAGAGCATAATTGACTGTAATTTTTAAGTGATGAGGTAATGTATAAATGATTATTTTCATAATAGGACTATTAGCAAAAGAATTTTTACATGTGACAATTTTTGTCTCCAGTGTCAGCACACTTAAATTCCTTTATCTAGAGTGTAAACGAAGTCAGAGCTAATTTTTATTGTGTCTGTATTGATGTGGATGGAATGTTATGGCATTCCCACATCCTTTTAAGCATCTCAAATTATACAGCAATAGTATATCTGCTGTTTTTTAAAGTAATCAACTCAAAGCATCATGTTTCCTTTGAGTCTTAAAAGATTTTTATTCGGTCCTTTGTTCTTACATTCCCTCTTCCCTATCAACAATTGTGCTCTTGAAAGCTGATTCATTATGGCTGCTTTCTGAGCTGTCTGGGTTTACTAGTCTGCAGTTTCTCAGACTGCAGCACAGACAACTTTATTGTGCCACTCATGCGTGGATTTCTACTGCACTGCCCTGTCCTTCATCCATCGAGAAGAGCAGCCTTGTGCTCATGGAGATCATGTTCCTACATGTTGCAAACGATGCCTTTCAACTATGCTGGAAGCATTTGCCTTGTGTTAGCCCCTGGATGCTGCCCACATGTTTCATTGGTTACATTTGACCTTCCTATAAAAGAATAGTGGCTCTCAACTATGGTTGCACATTGGAATCATCTGGAGAGCTGTATAAAACACTTATGCCTGCATCCTACCCCCACAGATTCTGATGTAATGCATCTTGGGTGTGGACTGAACACTGGGATTTATAAAAGCTTCCTAAGTGATTCCAATCTGCAGTCAAGATTGAGAACCACTGCCCAGGGGTCTCTTCTTCTTCCCAGATCTCTTAAGGTCAAGTTTATTTGTTTTCTTTGTAACTCTTAGCTGTGTGGGTAAAAGATTCATAACTATATGTACAAACAGACCTCCAGACAGATAATTGATCAGTATCCAATTTTGTAAAAATCCATTTCTAAAACCTGAACACCTTTCCCCATATCTTCAGTATTCACCTCTGTGCAGATAACAATAATAACTAACACTTATACGGGGTTTCCTATGCGACAGGCACTGCACAAAGTGCCGTATGTGCACACTAACTCATTCAATCCACAAGTGTGGCCTTGATCCCACCTGAACTGCAGCACTGTATTTTCAAGTGCCTGTAGAGCCTATCCACCTGATCAGCTGTAATCTCCAACTCAATGTATGTAAAGCTTTATATTTATATTCAATATGCATAAAGAGTGTCCACCAGCATCATTTTTCATGCTGCTTTCAGCATCAGATTGACCTGGCTCGAATCCCAGACCTACTGTCATGGACATGTGACTTGAACAGGAGACTGCTTCTTCTTTTTCCTTAGTTGCAAAGTGTTGATGATGGCGATAATAATATCCACTTCTTAAACTTGTTATGAAGGTTTCTCAAGATCCCTTATGTTAAGTGCATGGTCCCTAATCTATAGCGGTCACTTAACAAATGATAGCTATTGTTATTGTTTAAAAACTTTCAATAATCATCAGCATGTAACATTCCTCTTCCTTATGTATCTACTCTGTTACTAATTCTTATTTCACATTGTAAATGTTTCTCTGAGTCACCATCCTCCAGTCTAGTCTTTATTCCCTCAGGTCAAGTTTGCTGCAGAAACTCCTAACTGGGTCTCTACCCTCCATTCTCCTTTCCTCCTGCTGACCCTTGATCTGCCCAACACACTCTGAAAACAGTTTCTTCAATAAAACACCACTTGTATGTTATCCCCTCGCTCACGAACCTATAATGGCTCCCCACTGTTCACTGCATCATGCCCGAACCCCTCTGCTAGGGTTTTTTAAATTCCTCATAATTTGGCTCCAACCCTTCTGACCAATTTAATTTCCCATTTACTCCCCACGTGACCCCCTTCACTCTAGTTTAGTGGGGTCTCCTCAGAGCCATCTGAACATGCATGCAATGCTTCTTCCAGCTCTTGCTGCCTCCATTTACAAGGTTTGGTTCCAATTACACCTCCTCCCAAAGGTCTTTTCCATTCTGATCTCTCCTTACACTCATTACTTTTCTATAACATTACTACCACTTTTCTATAACTCTGATCTCAAACGCAGATACCTAGGGGGCCAGGCAGCCAATGTCATTGAGTGGCTGTGTCAGAGTGGAGAGCACGTGCCTCGTCTGAAGGGGTAGCTGCCTGCTGTATGCAAACCAGTTGTTGCAACATTCCCAAATAATTTTCAAGAGAAAAATCTGGACTTTTTTTTAAAACTTGGAATCTCCTAATTTTTAAATCTTGGAAATTTAAAATCTTTATCAAAGATTGTGGGGCAAACACAATAGATCTATAGGGCCGGGTACAGCCCCAGGGCTATTATGTGTTCCCTCTGCTTTATAGTCTGTATACCAACTAGTTTATGACTCAATTGTTCTCCAATTGTTTGATATGTTTTATTTCTGTCTCCCCACCCACAATATCCACTCCAGCAACATCCTTTTATTCATTTTGGGCATCTGTTGCTGAAACTAATGCAATATTAGCAATGGATAATAACCATTTATTTGATTCATTTGTTAAAGAAATTTTTAATGAATTTGCATGGTATGTAATGAACAAGACTGCACAATTTTTGTATTCTGATTTCTCTCACTGATTTGGGAAATATTTAGTGGAAATATCCAGTGTCCTTATCATGGCTCTGTGTCCAATTCACATATTCATCATCAGTTTTGTATCCTGCTCATTGCTTAGTCACCTTTTGACACAAAACCAGATTTTTCTATGGAATGAGGAATAATCTGTGTTACTTTTACATTTTATTAATGATACTTGTCATTGAATGACATAGAAAATGTCTTTAGATAATCTGTAAATATTCACAGTACTTGGCACTTATTAAGAATGCAGTAAATATTAGTATCCTTAACTCTTTGTGTACCCAGGAGACATGTGCCTTTTGCAATTAAGTAATTACATGTCTAAAGTCATTTTTAGTGATAGGTTATTGTGCGGTGTTTTGGTGAGGAATTTAGAGTGAAGGATAAAAGCTCACTGTTCTTGCCTTATGTACCACATACTTTCACATTGTAACTTCCTGTTTAGTTGCCATGATATTATTCAACAGCAAGCAAAGATACTCCATCCTGAACAGTTACCATTAGACATGAGTAACTCTGTTGACTCATGTTAATTTGGACTGAAAAGGGAAACATATTTGAGAAACACATGGGCACCATTTTAACTATTCAAACAGCATTTTTATTCTCAACCAAAATGTCATAAAGAAGACATATCTTAAGACCCTGGTTAAGGTTTGTTATTTCCTTCAGCTTGGAGAGGTGACAAACGAGGAAGCCAAAAGTATTGCCTCCTTTACTTGTTAACTGTGGTAGTAATTTTTCACAGCAATGTGATAACATAAGGACAGTGCCCAGATTGGCCTCTTTTTGTGGTTTTCTGTAGGTACTCAGCGTGCCAATGCCCGGGCACCAGCCCCTTACAAGCGGGATTTTGAAGCCAAACTAAGGAACTTTTACAGGAAGTTAGAGACTAAAGGATATGGACAAGGCCCAGGGAAATTAAAGTAAGTCAAAATGATACAACTATATGATTTATAGATGGCAAAAGGATGGGACGTGGTTGGGAATTTAAGAAATTGATTGTGATTTGGGACAAGTAGTCTTTGTTTTAGTCGACCTAATTATTTTGGCTTTTGTAAATTACAGGATCATCTAAAACATAGTTCTGGAATTAAATATGCTTAAGCTTAGCATTTTAAAACAAGCAGTAAAGATATTCCACTTTCCATGTAAGAAATATATGCAAAATAAAAAGCTGATTTATTTTTTTCTCTTATCTTTACCTCCTTGTTGGCTTATTGTATACTTGTTAGATACGCAGCTACCACAATGTCCTGTATTGCAAGTTACTGTCTTCTAAGCTGACCTAAGTGTTGGAATATCAGCTCTATTTTATTCTGTGAACCAAACTTCACAACAGAATATGTCACAAATGTTGTTTCTGTCTTTCTTTATCCGCCTTCCTTTAAAAGAAGAAACAGAAACATCATTATGTTGTTTGGCCCAAAGTTGTTTTCATCCCTCCCTCCTTCCCACCTCCTCCCCTGTCCCATGTCCCCACTAGGGATCCCTATGCCACCTGAGAGAAGACAGAGGAGGAGGGTCTCCACTGAAGAACTGCTATGACTGTGGGTGTCTGAGAGAGGGTCCAGGGACCACCCAGCGACAGCCCCACAGCTCAATGCCCCACATGTGGGAGGCTTGCTCCACTGAACTCCACTTTGATTGCCCTCAGAAATCATCAGCCTGCTCCAGACAGCATATGTTGCTGGGCTTTACTTTTCTCACACTTGACTTCTGAAGGTCTGGGTGACCCAGCTTTCATGCACTCAGCCTCCCCATCATCTCCCTGACTATCACCATTTACATTAAGGGGAAACTGATATGCATGTGGGAGGCTTGCTCCACTGAACTCCACTTTGATTGCCCTCAGAAATCATCAGCCTGCCCCAGACAGCATATGTTGCTGGGCTTTACTTTTCTCACACTTGACTTCTGAAGGTCTGGGTGACCCAGCTTTCGTGCACTCAGCCTCCCCATCATCTCCCTGACTATCACCATTTACATTAAGGGGAAACTGATATCCGTGGAAGGATGACTTTAATTGTCATCATCACAAGTAGATTAATTGGCCAGAGCATCATTCATTTGTATCTCCCGTAGGGAATCTCAAGACTCACTTAATCTTAAAATTAAATTAAGCATAATTTTAAGCTCCTTTGCTTTGGAGAACACAGAATTTTTTCCCCCCTGATTCTCACAGCTATCTCTCTGGGCACTTAGGAATTGGATTCCTTGTCTAGGTGCATTCAGCTTAAAACATTACCTCAGGATTGTTCTTCCTTTACTAAATAAAAGTGTGTGTGTGTGTGTGTGTGTGCGCGTGTGTGTGCGTGTGTGTGTGTGTGTGTTGTTTTATCATCATTTTCCTTGAGATATAAATTGGTTTGACCATTCAGAAAGGACTCTGAGTTGTTTTTTACAGGCCATAGGTGGGGTGCTCTATTTACCAATGATTCTCTTACGTAACTTGTGCTAATGCTGTTAAGAGTTAAAGACAAATGTGTACTTTATTGCAGACAGCAATGATATTAGGTAACTCCACTTCTCGCCCAGTTAATTGTGGTAAATCAAAATTAAATGTCAAGTGCCAAGTTCTAGAAAGATAAGGATTAGGAAATAATCTTATTTTTTAAATTGTCTCTTTACGGACAGGTTAATTATCCGACGAGATCACTTACTAGAAGATGCTTTTAATCAGATTATGGGCTACTCCAGAAAAGACCTGCAGAGAAATAAGCTGTATGTCACCTTCGTTGGGGAGGAAGGGTGAGTAGAACAGAGAAGTGGCTGGTAGCGCACAGGCTGCGGTGCAGGGCGGATGTGTCTCCACGTCACTGTGGTTGCCTAAAACAGGAAATCCTTCTGGCAGGAAATGCTGTTCTCATACACTTAAACCTCTTGGCTTTTCTTTTTTAAGGCTTCCCCTGGTTTTTAAATCATTTGAGATAGAAATTCTTTGCTAAGAACTTGAAACTATAGATCGTTTTTGAGAGCAGAAGCCTGCTTCTGTTTCTTCTGTCTGCATCTTTCTTTCACTTAAAGGGAAAAAATGGAGGTTTGAAGGGGAAAATGACATGAAATTGCATTTGAACATCTATGATCTTGATTTCTGTCCTAAAGTGCAAAGTAGAACATGCTTCATCTGTTAAATAAGTTCGGTTTCAGAAACACGAATTAGAACCCTGCTGTTCTACCAGGAATCCTCCACAGCAGGAACTCCTGGACCTTGGTTCTTAGTTCTCCACCCTCGGTTTTTGTCTTCCCTTGGGGAGGGCAGCACACCTACGAATATAACTACCTACCACAGACAAACTTCCGTGAGTGTGCTTGTGGAGATAAGAGTTAGGAAATGAAGGGCGAAGACTCCTACACAGTGTCTGTTGCACCCAGACATAACAGTTGTTATGACATTATATGTCATCTTAGAAGATGACAGCTCTCATCCCTCCCAGACCCTTTCCTCTTTCCTCATTTCAGGTCTGGGTTTAAGTCTCAGCACCTTCTGTTTAACCAAGCAGCCACTAGAGGGAATTTTAAAAATACCATAGAATTGTCTGAAGTCTGGCTGTGTTCTCTTTGACTCTGTTGATTTGGGTCATTGTAAGCCACCCCTCCCAGTCATGTCCAGGAATAAAGCATATTAGATTATGCAATCATAGAAGTAATATCCAATGAAGTCAACCTTTCAGTATATAGTTGAGGAAATGGAGACCACAAAGTATAAAATAAATTGACTGTGTTAATGGATCAGGAAATACAAAATCAGGCCTTTTGTCGTTCCTTCAGTGCCCTTGGACCAGCACTGGGACATAAGCAAAACTCCTGAACTCTAGTCTATCTGAGTTTTTCCCCACCTCCAGACCTTTTTATCATTCCAGCTGATGATTAACCGCTGCTCTTGTCATCTATACTGTTGTATAGCCTCCCAGCTATGACTAGATTAAAGTAAGATACTATACAGGAACACACGACAACATGACAAAGTTTGGGCAGAAGCTTGCCTGAGACTTGAGCCTTTCCTTGCTGATGTGCATAAATGGACTTCTGGCTTGTTAGATGGCTTAAAGACGCAGGTGCATAACTGACATGAAGGCAGTGTTGTTAGCTGAATCACAGGTATGCATGGGATTCCAAGTATTTCCTTACGTAACCAGTCTGGTATGGATGAAAATACTTTCCTTCCCCCAGAACTCCAGCTGCCTTCCTTCATGGCTTGACCACAGTTTGTTGAGATCTTAGAGATTCAGGGAAGAGCCTTTGGAAGTACCCATACTTATTTAAGTTTGATTATATAGATGCTTGTCATGCTTGATCATCCCAAAGCGGCCTCCCCGTGATCTGGACTGATGACATCAGTTCCTAGGAGGAGACCCAGGCTGAGTGGGGCTTGATACCCCTGTATTTGATTGGCACAGATGTCCAAATGCTTCCTGCCTCCATCGCCTATCTCCTTCCTGTGACCCCAGAGGGGAAACAAGGGACAGGATGCTTTGAGGTATGACTTTAGTTATCAGGGACAATCTCTTCATCTGTTCCCCCCTGCATATGACTTATTGAAGGTGGATTTCTGGACTAATGGCTTTATCATATCAATATCATATGCATAGATTATTAGTTATAGACTTTATTTTGCTATTGAGGCACTGAGAATACATACACTGTTTTGAAAGATTCAAATAGTACTTTTGTTGAAAAAAATAGAAACCTCAAAACAATGTAAAATGAAGGGTTCTTTTAGCCTTTGCCACCTTCTCAAACACATTGACTCTATTATATTACAATAAAAAAATCATAACATTTCTTTCTGGATTGTAATAAATACTCAAAGTGAAAAGCTACCCAATATTTTCCATTGAATTATTAAAAATGGAGATGGGAACTTTCTGTTACTTTCCCTTCACCAATTTTAATGTCCTCAAAATGTATCATTTTGTAAGTTCTTCATGTCTAGGTCTAGTAATAGGCATTTAAAAACATGTGGTGCCCAGATCTAAGGGTACTTCAAAAAGTTCATGGAAAGATTTGTATTATCTTTCAATTCTATTTTTCCATAAACTATTTTAAGTACCCTCATATCATTGTTCACTAAAAAAGAACTAGTGTTTCTTAGAGAAGTAGCTGGCTTTAGGACTGGGACAGGAAATATGCAAGATGGAGTCTGAAGTATCTTGTAATTCCAGAAAGTAAAGAAGTGCTCAAAAGCCCACAATGATGGGGTATGTCAAAGGGACACAGGAGCCAACTGAAAGAATTCCCAGTGGCTAAAGCTGGAATAATTTGAGCAACAAAATAAAAAAAGTAGTATTGTATTATAACCAGACTATAAAATAAATATATACAGTGACATAAATATATGATTTAATAAATAAAAAAAGGAGAATGGATAAATAAAGAAATGGGGAAGAATAGAAAAATCTCCTGTGGAAAATATTTCCAAATTATTCATCAATTAACTCCCTACTCCTTAGGTATGGATTCTGCTTAGTGACTTTCT
>NW_007726283.1:712126-753523 GCF_000696425.1 Galeopterus variegatus | reverse complement strand
GCCCGTACCGGACCGGGACCGGCAACGGGATCGCAACCCTCAGTGTTGCGCCCGCACCTCGCTCAGCCAGTGAGCGGCCGGTCTGTATGTGGGATCTGAACCCTCGGCGGGAGCGCCACCGCACTCCCAAGCAGCGCACTGTAGCAGTGCGCCACCGGGCCGGCCCCTTTCCTTGAACTTTTTGAAATACCCTCATAAGTTTATAGTGGAGAAACCTGACAAACACCATCTCGGTCAGGCAATCAAGGATAACATCAGTAGTCATAAGTCATGTTGACAGTATGTACCTTGACATGATGTGATGAGAATGGCACTTTACCTCTGTTGTCCTCCTCCCAAAAACTCATAACCCCAGTCCAGCCATGACCAAAACATCAGACAAATCCCAACTGAGGGACATTGTGCAAAATACCTTACCAGTACTTTTAAAGCTATCAAGGTCATCAAAAAAACAGTGGAGTCTGAGAAACTGTCACAGCCAAGAGGAGACATGACAATTAAATGTAATGTGATTTTCTGGATGGGATGATGGAACAGAAAAGGGACTTTAGGTAAAAACTAAGGAAATCTGGATAAAGTATGGATTTTAGTTAATAATAATGTATAAATGTTGGTTCCTTAATTATAACAAATGTACCATACTAATGTAAGATGTTAATAAAAGGGAAACTGGATGTGGGGTATACAAGAACTCTCTGTACTATCTTTGCAACTTTTCTGTAAGTCAAAAACTGTCCTAAAATAAAAGGGTTTGCTAAAAGAAAACATATGGTCAGGATTTGGGGAGATTTAGGAAATGTTTCTCTGAATGATTTTTCTTATTTCTTGGTTGTCTAATAAGTGACTGCCCCCAGGGTAATTTTTGGTATGTGTGTACTTCTGTCTGCACTTGAGATCAGTAGAGTAATAAGTACACAGAATGAATTCTGTAGACAGTCCAAATTAGTAGGTGTATTGGTATAGATAGAGTATTGTTTTGTGTTGCTCATGTCAACTTTATGTTATCTATGAGAGAATAATACTTTGCAATGCTTAATGATGCCACCTTGATGATTATATTTTCTACCTGTCACAATAAGGGTCTTCATATATAGTAGATTAGCCAAAGCATTAAAAAAAAAAAAAGGATTTATTTTTAAGAATGATGCACCTGCCTGCCCTCTGAAAAGGTGTTAAGTAGAAGATTCAGAGAGCAACTTCAGCTCTGATTTAAGCTGTTTCTTTGCATAGATTGTTTCTGAAATAGAAGACTGGACTCAACATAAGTGATGGGAAAATTTATAGTCAGGATTTTATAGGACGGCTACAAATTCCATGCCTGGTAGAATTAATCCCAGAATATCAGAAATGCCTATATTCAATTAAAAAATAGAAATATAAGCCTAGAGCCTACTAATGCAAATACATTAGTTGATAATCACTATTATTTTTCACTAAAATAATACTTTTTGTTATGTTTAGCTTTTTACAAAAAGCAGGTAATTTCTAAGCACTTTTTTGTGATTAGTGATTTAATTTGGTTAGAGTTGGGGATTTTGTTCTAGTCATTAAAATTTCTACCCAACATAATTTCGGTATCTGCCCTTGCAAAGTTAGGGGAAGGGGAGGACAGCAGTTGCTGAGTGGCTGGAAACTGAATCATCTTGACCTAATGTGGTGGGAAATGACATGCAGTGGTTGCCTATTTCTGTTGGGCTTCAGTCTGCCTAGAAGTTGCTTCTCTAGGAAGGGAGCCAGTGAAATACTATATATTTTCCAGTGTGGTGTTTTGTTTTGTTTTGGTTTGTTGTTTTTAATTAAAAGTCCTAGCAACTAAAGCTTATGTGATATCAGAAGTTTGCTAGACAGACCATTGTGTTCTAAGGCATCCCGGGCCATAAACTTCTTAGTACTCCAAACAGTAAAGAAATAATGGCCTGGATAAAGAGAGGATGTTTACACTGTGATTGCTCCTCCTTTTTTTCCACCATCGCCAACCTTGTAAAAGGCACCTTTCTTTAAGAAAGAATGAGTTCATTATGTGTGAGGTGCCGTCAGCATGCCATCAACCACCTGTCTTGCAAAGCCACATGTACTCTAGGGAGATGTGTGCAACCAGTTTTAGTTAGGAGGTTTAAGAACTTTCTGTAATATCTTTCTGTTGAGCTCTTTCAGTAATCTCTCTCCTGAGACGGGCAAATGAAGACAATGAAGGAGGATGGGATCTGAAACTGTTTTATTCCATCCCTGCTTATAAAATAACTAGCATTTCTTACATATGACTAGTCAGATCCTCATGAGAAGTTGTTTGGGGTCCTGAGTTTGATCATTAATTCCTCAGAAATCTTAAGGCTTCATGTTAAACTTTATGGTGCTGCTTGTTTTCTTCCAAAAAGAGATGTTTGTAGAATAACCTAAATCACCCAAACCTTGCTAAAGAAGGGTGCTTCTGTAATCTAGACTTTGACTTGGTATCACCAGGGAAAACTTTGTTTATCTTATCAAAATTCCTTACTCACCTACCAGGCTTTCTTAAGCAGCTCAGGAACTAATGCCTTGCTGCTATAAATATCTGAAGGTGAATCAGAGGGTGGCATAGGCCGTATGTGCCTGAACCGACTTGTGGGAAATGATGGTGTGACTTCCCAAGGCCATTGTCTTCATTGACAAAGTTGAAATACTTCGTTTTTAGTAATTCTTAGTTGAAAATAAAGAATAGGAGAAATAAAATTCATTATTTTAACAAATATTGGGTGCCACTAGCAGCTCGGGTGGTGTGCCAGCCCAACAACGTGATGATGTTTAAAATGCTTTATCAGCACTTGGAGCTGGAAACTACATGACCACCCAGAGACATCTGTGCTTATTTAGAAATGCCCTCAGATGCAGCTGTTGTGTGGCTACACACTTGCTGTCCAGAGTTTCTATATTTCCGTGCCAAGCCTTTAGCTGTGGAACCAACCTAACTGGCAAAACAGGAATGTAACAAATGATCCCTATGATATGACTCATATTAACTATTTATATGGAAGAGGTTGCTAAGACTTTACAGGAAGCGCATGCACCATGTACTCTGCTGTGACATGTTTTATTGTATTAGCTAGACTTGCATATAAATTGTAACCTACGACCTGTTCTCAGATATGCAGTTCTAAGTTTTGGATTATAATCAAGTCAAAATTTAAAGACTGTCTCAGTTTTAGAGTGACTCCATCAGTGCTTCTAGAGTTAAACAAACAAACAAAAAAAGCCAGTAAAAACCTGAGCAGTTGAAGATACATTTCCTCCTAGAGGAACTATTAGCTTTGTTCTCTCTGGAGAAAAAAAAAAGTTTTACTTTTCAGTTTAACTCCTCGGAGAAAACTCATCTTATCTTCAGTTAGATTCAGCAATTATCATAGTAAAGGAACCAAACCGATCAGTGAGGTCCATCTTTGTTGTTTTAACAAACTTTTACCATATTAGGAGATATTCACTAAACTTTCTAAGCATAATTCACTTGTGTGATTTCTGACAGTGTTTTCAAATTGAGTTGTCTTTTAGGGATTGGCATAACCTGTTCACGTCAATGAATCAATATACCACCTGAAGGCAAACTTGAGCAAATTTATTCACCCTGCTAGATGCCAAGTAACAATGTAAATAATGTTGATTTTCTATAGAGAGTATCACAGAGCTCCACTCATTGATTCAACAATCTATGTTGAGCCTCTGCTGTGTATCAGACATGGTCCCTGCCCTCAGTGCAGTTAGTCTAGTCTGTGTACAGGGGAGACAGACACATAAACAGATCATTATAATGCGGTCTAGTAAGTGCAGTATTATTGAAACACTCATATTTAAAGCTCAAAGAAAACCTGCTATTTCTAACTGAATGCCACAGGTTAATATTAAGCAGGTGAAAACTCATCTTCTTACACCAATTGTCTCTTTGTAAGAAAACTGACTCATGCCGTATTTGCCTCATGTTTCAGCCGTCTGTGACCTTTGTCCATCGTGTGCCCCGGTTGCGTCTGAAAGCCTCAGCAGGGCAGTGACCAGGGTGGACCGGTGCTCACTCAGTGTCTCACATGTAGTAGTTGTGACTACTGCTTGAGGCTGCATACACCCTTGGACATTGTAGCCATTTCATATTACCTTGAAGGGATCCTCACTAAAGAAGAGGATTTATAGTAATAAAGTAGCATTTTCCTTCAACTTACTTTCTTCTCTAACAGGGGTTGGTAAAATTTTTCTGTCAATGGCCAGATAGTAAATATTTCATGCTGTGCCGGCCACACATTCTCTGCGGCACCTGTTCAACTCTGAATTGTCGCAGGAAACAGCCACAGACAATACATAAACTGGCAAAGCTGTGTCCCAATAAAACTTTGCTTACAAAACCAGAGGGAGAGGCAGATCTGGCCCACAGGCTATAGTTTACTGACCCCTGCTCTGTAAGCAGGATTTTTTTAGTCTTGATGAACATATGAAATGTACTGAAGGATAGGCTGTAAGGAGTAACAAGCGTTAAACTTGGGGTCAGGACCCTTGCTTCAAGGCCTCCGGGCCTGCTTTCTCCACTGCAGTTTTCATCCGATGCAAGTCAGTGACTTTCTTCGGCCACAGTGTTGTCTATAAAATGAGGGGACTGGACAAAATGACTTCTAAGATGCCTTTGACCGCTGGCTTTCTGTTTTTGGAAAGACACATTCTCACAAAGTGAAATTTAGTAGGGAAGAATATAAAGTCTAGTATTTAGGATTTAAAAAGATACAGCCACAGGATATGCAGACAGGATGGGGGAGACCTGGGCTAAAGCAGCATAGATGAAAGGTTTGGGGTTTTAGCTGATGACTAGCCCATTATGAGTCAACAAAGTCAAGTGGCTGCCCCAAAAAGCAGAGTACTTTTAACATGCATTAGTGGAGAAAAAGTGTCTAGAACTTTCTAAGCTCTTTTCTAATCTGCGTGCTGACAAGACCACACCTTGAGAGTTGTAATCACTCTAAGATGCCTCCAGAACAGCAAGGGAATTCACAGCCCTGTCTTGAGAGGAGGTTGAAGGAAGTGGACATGCTCAGGAGTCGGGAAGGGCAGGAGGGGACAGAGACCAATGATGTGGAAACTGCTAAACTTAGAGATCCTATAGAACATGACTTTTCAAAAAGTTTTCTATCTTTAGGATCTAGATTAGTACCCAAAACAATGGGCACTCCAATATTTGTTGAAAAAAAGCCTCTGGGTATGTGAAGTAGAAGTAGTATTCTACTTGTTCCTGGTGGCCTCAGCGGCCAGAACTAGGTCATTGGAGGAAGCCACAGGAGGCTGCCTTGGTCACAGCACTAGGAGGGGTAGTCCCTGCATCCCTGAACCTGAGAGGCAGCCAGAGCACTGCTTCGGGAGTCCTTGGGCTAAGCTGAGGATAGTCCCAGCAATCCTGGGGGCACATCAGCCACATTATACTCAGCTGCCCCAGACGGCAGGTCCATCATGTCACCTTAAGGCCTCCTTGGCCCTGAGAGTCTGCTGTATTTGCCTTTTTTTTTCCCCCACATAGGTTTCCTGTCAGTGCAGTGTAGGTATGAGTATACTGATATACCACTGGTGGTGTGTGAAATGGTTTTAGCTACCATTTTAAAAATAAAAGAATGACATCTTTTATTTTACTAATTATGTATTTCTTTGAGTGTGCATGAGAGAAAAAACAGAGCTAGCACATCAAAAATTCACAAATACTGTGTAAGACAAGGTTACATTGAAAGAGCAAATACATTTAAAGTTGACTTGAATGAAAAATATTAAATAATGGTAAATATATATTCAGGTATGGCAAAAATTGGGAAAGTGGCATGTGAGTAATTGAAATCTGTCCTATAAATTCTATTAAACTCTCCAATAAGACATAAAAGCCATTTTTATTTTTTAAAATTAGTATCCTAACTACCTCTTCTTCCAGTAATAAGATCTTCCATCAGACAATTCCATCACTGGACAAGACTCAGATGATTTTTTTTTTTATTATTAAAAAAATGCAGTAATGCCCAAAGAGGGAGAAAAAAAAGCCTTCACTGATTCTGCCTACCACCCCAACTTCTCAGTAGCTTTTATTCCTTCTTCCGCATTCCTCCCTGTCTTTGAACCCATGTGTATACTTTTTATCGTAGAGTAAGGGTAAATGTACTTTATACTTTTCATTTTAAGTTCAGCATAGCAGATTTCTCTGTTGCAAACTCCTCTTTACTGCATTGCTTTCACCTTTGTTAGCCACTTGTCATTCCTCAAACCTAACACAATCTTTTCTTATACTTCACTTTGACCTTGTTGTCTTTATAAGTGGAATTTACACTGTAGTTCAGTGCTGGAGTTTCGGTCTCTTCTCCAAATACCTTCCTTAGGAATCTTTAGCCAACCTCATTTTTCTTGTATGTAATTTTTCTTGGTGATTTATAATTTCAAGTTTTCACTTATGCACCCTATCATCCCATTTCTTGACTCTGAGCTCCCGAGGGGACCTTATGTCTGTAATATCCTCTCTCCAATTTACAGAAATCTCTTTCATCCCCCATTTAAAAGTGTTTCAGAAATCTAGAAGGTTCCATGTCCCGTGAGTGTGTAGTTGATTCCCTCTGGTTTTACCCTGTTTAAACAAAGCATTCCCATTGTACTTTCTTCCCCCATAACGTTGCTGCAGACATTTAAAAGATTTATGTTTTTATATATACTTATACAATTAAACAATTAGTATATTGCCTATTTCACATTATCCAATGTGTAGCTTAGTTTTGGGTATTCTCTGGATAAATGTTCATTTCACTATTCTGGGTCAAGACATGATGAGGTCAGGAATTATGAGCATTCTGTAGAAAGTTGAGCTCTGGAGAAAATGTGCCTAATATCGAGGGAAAAAACCCACTTATTATTATTTTTATGGATTTTTTTTTTTTACAGGCTGGATTACAGTGGACCGTCCAGAGAGTTTTTCTTCCTGGTATCCAGAGAACTCTTTAACCCGTATTATGGCTTATTTGAGTATTCAGCCAATGACACGTACACAGTACAAATAAGTCCCATGTCTGCTTTTGTAGACAATCACCACGAATGGTAAGTATTTTTCTCCCTAATACTTTACTTCAGTTGATTTTCTGTGATATTAGTTGATTTTGGTTTGTTTGTTTGTTTTTGGTTTTTTCTAAATAGGAACCCACATTTCTTTCAACATTTTCTTCCTTGGGAAAAATTATGTTATCAGTTAAATACCTTATTTGACTCTTGTTTTTGTTGTCAAATTTAAACATACAGGCAGTCTCCAAGCTAGGAACAGATTATGTTTTAAAAGATAATTTAAGTGAGTTGGGTAGAATTCAAAAGGTTTTTCCCATTAAAAGGAAGTTACAGATGGTGTTAGGTTCCCAACGAGATCCCTAAATCCCTCTCTGCACCTTTGGGTGTGTATGAGCTCTGAGCGGGGTGGTAACAAGGAGAGGAAGGGCTTGACCCAGAGGTCAGGCAGCTTCTAGAGCAGCCCTTGTGGAAGTGCTTAGCATTGGGGGAGGAGGGGACAGAGCAGCTGGAACTGTGGCCCAGGCGACGATGGTGTCCAGTGGGCAGTGGGGTGGGTGGGTGACCTGGAGGAACTGATGGTAGAAGAGCAGGAGTGGGGAGTCACAAGAGCGGCCTGTCACTGTATTAGCCATTTGAGATTGGTAGCAAGGGATTGCCTCTCAATTTCTCACACAAAACTGTCAAGGAAAACTGACATAGATTCCCATCTGGAGATTATTATTCTGAAAATCCCAAATTGCACTCTTTCCACATTTCCTTACATATTTTTAAATCCCTGAATTTATTGACTTTAAATATGTGTATAAAACCCTTATTTTCTTATTCCTGTTCATTTTCACTGACAGTAACAGAGGAGAGAACATGAGTAGGATGCATGGAAAAAAGCTTCTTTGAGTCATGAGGTTAATATAGTGGGTGGAGGAGCATTCACTTTTAGGACTTATTCTTCTGATTAACTTCCGTTTGGCTACAACTTGTAGTCTTCCTAACTGTGACTATTACAGTTGCGCTAACATAAGTGGAAATAAAGAAAAACAAAGCTGCTGGACATTAATTTTAAAACGGCTGCCTGATATTAAAATGACAAACTGATGGTATGAATCTCAGTATCTCAGTGTAGATTTATACTTTGGAATGCATCAGACTTTCAAAGAGCCAGAAACTTGAATACTTTTGAAAGAGAAAATAAGTGTACATCTCAGGCAGCAAATCCAGTCATAACAAATATATTTAATAAAGTTTCCAAAATGATTCAGAATAGAATTGAGCCTTAAAATTTTAGAGAACAGATTGTCCCACGAGGAAACTCCCCCAAACGTCCTTATGCATAATTCTTGAATGATGACAGTTATCATCAGGAGTGGGGTTTGGGAGAGAATTGGGATAGGAACTTTCCCAATCTGAGACTGGGCTTTTCCTCAAAGGGGAATTGCTACTGAATTTGTATTAGAGAAATCCTGCTAATACTCATGCATGCAAATCGAAGGGACAGCATTTTCCCCACCACTACTTGTCAACATCTGTTAGAAGTGGTTTGGGGAAATACACTGAGTCGCTAATGGGGGATTTATGGTGGTATTGTGGGGTGCTACATGGTGGACATTATTGACACGGGGTAAGGGTGGAGCAGTGTCTCTACATATGAGAGTGAAACTGATTTCTTCAATAAGTAAATACGAATTATTGGCTTAATGAAAACACAGCCCACAGCACATGCATACTCTCATGAACCTAGTAGCCAATTAATCTTGGACAAACTTAGATGGTCAAAGCTGGGAGGTATTCCAGAAAGCAGATAGAACCATTTAGAAACTGCTCCATGACATGTAAAATGAAAACACAGCCCACAGCACATGCATACTCTCATGAACCTAGTAGCCAATTAATCTTGGACAAACTTAGATGGTTAAAGCTGGGAGGTATTCCAGAAAGCAGATAGAACCATTTAGAAACTGCTCCATGACATGTAAGCCACTCATGTTTTTCCTTCGCAGGTTCCGGTTCAGTGGTAGGATCCTTGGTCTCGCCCTAATACACCAGTATTTGTTGGACGCCTTCTTCACACGGCCCTTTTATAAGGCTCTTCTCAGAATGTAAGAGTATTTTTATTGCTTGTGTAATTAGCATGTAAAAATGCAGTATTTATTGAAAAGAGTTTTCTGTCAAAGTCATTATCTGTTCACTATCTCAAATCTGTTGTTATTAAACTTAGCAGTGGCCTAGATTTCTGAAACTAATATAATTTCAAATACTGTGTTTTTCCTGCTTCTGACACTTTATTCCTTTCTAGCTCCCACAGTCTTAGTTCTGCTCTACTACGAATAGTTTATTCTCATTTGTTGCAACACATGTTTCTTCAAAACAATTGTACTTCAAACACAGCACTGGAATTCCTGTGGTGTTAATGCCAATTATTAATAGAATAGTTGTGGGTTGGTCTTGGTGACTCACAGTCCCCTATTCTTTATAAGATGCATTTTATATTTTGCTTTATGCAAACTGTCAACTGCTTACTCTTGCTTCAGATTTTCATTATTCCTTGTTTTGTTTTTGTTTTATTTTGTGTTTGTTTATTAGGGGCAGACATTACCATGCTTTTCTTGAGATCTCCCTATAAACACAAAATAGGAATTTAGGATGGCAGATGAAAATTCAGCATTCACAGAACTTATTCTTCATTGTTATCACAATGAAAGATTGCAATTATTGTAAAATGTAGAGCAAACCCTTTCTGTCTGTAATCAGTAGTCATTACCAAGGCTGGAGAGGAGAAGGCAACTGTCTGGGGGGTAGTAGCTCCATCCTGCAATGAGAAAGAACTGAATCATTGCTTGCTTCTGCCCAGCTCATTCCCTAACCGAGACCACACACCTGCTTTCTGTAAGAAGGAAGGCTAGACCTCAAATGTGAAAGCAAACGAAACGTTTCCTGTGGGCCCTTAGCGGGGGCAGCCGGAAGATGTTCGCCTCCCTCACTTCTGGCGTCCTCACGGGTAGCGCTGGGCAACGGCAGCCATTTTCTGCCTTTCTGGTTCTCTGTGGCCCACTTGGCATCCTCCCACTTCATTGCCTTGTCTCTTATCTTCTTGTTTGAGCTCCCTGACAGAGCAGTCTGTTCCAACTGTTTACACCTACCTCAAACTCACACCCTCAACACGCTTTAGCTTCTTTCCCACCTGAAACCTATGGAGGCTTTATCAGTCCTTACCATATTGGCCCATTCTGCTGCTTTGGGGCTGTCTACCCTCATTTCTTCCCGACCCACCCCCATTTCTTCTCCAGTCCCTCCTCCACTGACGTCCACACCACTATACCCTCCTTCCCTTTTAACGTTTCCTTCTCCTTTGTGGGTCTCTCCTCTGACTTGCCCTTAAACCTCCGCGTTCCTGAAGCTTCCATGCTTGGTCCCGGCTTTCTCGTGCCCTCCTGGGGAGATCGCTGCACCTGCCTCACCTCCTGCTGACTGCCACATCTGTTCCCTCAGTCTTCATCTCTCGAGTTGCAGGCTCACACGCTCAACGGTCCACTGAAGAGCTCCACTTGGGTGTCTCACAGGGACCTTGAAATGGTTAAAACCTTCAACATGGGCAAAACTAAACTCGACAATTTCCCTTGATCCAGTAATGTACCTTTTCCCATGTGCCCAGTTGCAGTTAATGTGCAAATATTTTCAGGGCACTCTGGTCAGAAATTGGAAGTCACCTTTATACCGGTATGGCAAATACAGTCGTCCCCTTTTATCCACAGGTTTGCTTTCCATCGTTTCATTTCCCCACAGTACAGTGCAATAAGATGTTTTGTGTGAGTGTTGAGAGAGAGACCACATTCACATAAATTCTATTACAGTATATTGCTATCATTGTTCTAATTTATTAGTAGTAGTTGTTAATCTCTTTCTGTTCCTAATTTATAAATTAAACGTTATCATAGATATGCATGTATAGGAAAAGACATGGGATACTTGTAGGTAGGGTTTCATACTGTCCACACTTTCAGGCATCCACTGGGGGCCTTGCAGCATAGCCCAAGGATAAGGGGGGACTCCTGTACATAGAATGTGTTCTACTCTTCCCCACCTGATCCCGTTCCTATGGTGTTGTTAACAAATCATTTGAGCTACTTTTTCCACTGAATTCATTGTGGCCTCAGAAATATTTTCAACTTATAGCACTCAAGACTGGCAACTAATCAGAGTTGACTTGTGACATGAGTTCATTTGTCATCCTTATTTTAGATATTCTTCTTTATACTCCCCAATAAAACTATTTATTAATTTCTACATGTTTGTTTCCTAAGTAATTCTCAAATTCATCTTTTCTTTTCTACCCTTGATAGTGCTTCCCTACTTAGAACACTAATCTTATTTTGGCCAGAGTACTTTAGCAGTCTTCATCCTCTAATGATAACCAGCACCTCTACCCCATTTTAAATAATCCTCTACACTGCAAGTTCCAGAGGAACTGTTTATAACTCACATCTCACATCTGATAATGTCATTCCCCATCCTAAAATCTTTCCATAATTTTGAATCACCAAGTTCCTTAGAGTAACCCTAAAGGCCCATCTATCTCTCTAGCCTCATTCTCTGGACATTCTGTCTTGTGGTTAACTCTTTTGTACTGCTGATATGCTTGAAGTCTTCTGCACACTCCAGGCCTTTGTGTTTTGTTCATGTTATTCCCTCCTTTTCCTTTCTCTCTTTTTTCCCTTCTCATCATTTATTTATTCTCTTTTACCCTTCTAGCTTTTAAATATCCTGCAAGATTTAAAGTAGGCATCGTCTACTCTAAAAAGCTTTTCCTAAATCTCCAAGTCAAAGCAAATGTTCTTCATCTTTGCTTGGATGGCTCCTTGTACTTAACTTATCTTTTTTTTAATTGAAGTATAACATACATAAAAAAAGTGCATGAATTTTAAGAGTTACCTACCCTATGTTATCACTTATCACCTTATATTAAAGCTATTTGTGTGCCTGTCTCCCCAACTAGGCCATTAGCTCCTGAGAGCAGCACCTGTTCGTCATGTATCTATTCAGATGTCCAACGTATTCTTGATGCATAATAAACATTTGATGAACCAAACAAAATGAATGCCTGTCTCCCCAACTAGGCCATTAGCTCCTGAGAGCAGCACCTGTTCGTCATGTAGCTATTCAGATGTCCAACGTATTCTTGATGCATAATAAACATTTGATGAACCAAACAAAATGACCATTGAAATTGGGAAGAAGGGAGGGAAATTTTGAAACAACTGTAGCAAATCAATTACTATCACCTTATGACAGGGCTGTATAATAGTAACTTCATCTCATGTAGATCCTCTTTCTGCAATGAAAATAAGCAGGGGGGAGTGCTGAATATAGAAAGCCATTATAATTGTAGAGAGATTCTGTGGCTTTCTGTTTTCAGAATCAAGGAAAGAATAAGATCCATCAAGAAAAAAGGATGTATGTGAATATGAATCACAGAATCTAGGCATCAAAAAAAAAAAAAGTTAAAGTATAGTACATAAATATATAAAGAATTTCAAATTAGGAGAACTCTATTTAGTATAGTATAATATAGCCAAAAGGAATACCGTATCCAGTTGTCAACCTGGATTCCATTGCGTGACCTGGCATTAATTGTGGATGACTGTGTAAATGGCAGCCACTCTTTGCATCTCCATTTCTGTGTCTGCATAAAAGGGGCAAGCTGAGTGATTCCTAAGGCATTTTATACATCCAGAATTTTCTAATTTTATAATAAATTTCTGAGTTATTTCACTGGTTTGTTTACTGAACTAAGAAATCACTACCTATTTACCTGATTGTGTTCTTATTTTTAATTCTTAGTTTCTTTCCTCATGACTCTGGGTTTTTGCTAATAGCCACGCCTACGTATTTGTTTCTATCTGTTTGTCATCTTAGTCTGTGTGACCTGAGTGATCTAGAATACCTTGATGAAGAATTCCACCAGAGCCTGCAGTGGATGAAAGATAATGATATACATGACATCCTAGACCTCACATTCACTGTGAACGAAGAAGTTTTTGGGCAGGTCTGTGTATGTGCACACCTGGTGCCTGAGTGTGATAATTGAAGGCAATTGGTTGGTGAAGAATTAATTCCATGGCTAAGATCAGATGCTTATTTATTTGTGGCTTGTTGGGTGATTTAAACCCAGAATGACATGCAATTATAATAATCTTGGTTACAAAGATCATTCTAATGCCAACTGCAGATTAAGATGCTCCAATTTATAGATTGTGATAACCATTTCTGTGTTGCAAGCAATCTTCTTTTTATTTCCAACTAAAATATACAGAAAAAATATAAGAATGTGCCTTGCATACGATACAGTTCTTAAAAGTTCATGCTATCCCAGAGTTGAATATTAAACTATTTCATTGGCATCTGTACTTATCTCTCATTCAATTTAAGAACTGAAATTTAGTGTTTTGAAGCTGAGGGAATGTAAACAATATTTTGGTGAAGGCTTTAAAACAGAGAACATAGTTTTTTTCAAAAGTTGGTGAAAGGGTTGGTTAAAAGATTTCTTTGAGACTTTATATACAAGTTCATAGGTAATACTCATATTTAAACATTAATATTTGGCTGGTTTTCTGAATTTCAGGTGTTTTGAAAAAGATATAACACTCATTTGAGAGTCATTCTGCTTTCTTCAAGTAAATCTTTGCTTAAATATTGGCTCTCTAGATGTAGTCAATTCTGAACCTTAGAGGAATTTGTGAAAATGGCTTTTGTCAAACATTCAAATAGCAGTGGGCTAGTATCTGGAGCCAATTATCTGCATTTTAAAAGACTTATTTTGTTAGTCAGGATTTAAAACTTAATGTTTAGCACTCGCAGTACATTTTTTTAAACCCCTGAGGCTTTCAAAGCTCAATGCCTCGTTTTTTTACTGAGTGTGGCTGGGCATGTGCTCCTAGCATGGGGCCTCTCCACCTGCTTGTGGGATGCGCCTGGGTGGGACAGGGCAGGGACAGCAGCTGATGTCAGCTCATTGGTAGCCCTGTTCTTATAACATAAGAGTATTGCTTCATGGTCAGTCCTTTTGTTTTTTAATCTCAGATTACCGAACGAGAATTAAAGCCAGGGGGTGCCAATATCCCGGTCACAGAGAAGAACAAGAAGGAGTACATTGAGAGGATGGTGAAGTGGAGGATTGAGAGGGGCGTGGTGCAGCAAACGGAGAGCTTAGTGCGTGGCTTCTATGAGGTAAAGGCAACCGGTAGCAGTGTGGGCTGCAATCTGATACCCACGATGCCACAGCCCATCTTACTCCACCATGCACGTGCAGGGTATTTCCACTTTCTTTCTGCCGTATTTACTGCTGCTCTTTCAATTGAAAAAGTCCAATTTTTTTTCTATATGTTTCAAGAGCACACACAAAAACCTTAATGCACTTGTTACCAAAGATCACTGAAACAAATATTATGACCTGAATTCAGGTAGCATTTGACAGTTTAATGACCACAAATAGCATTTAAGTCGTGCATCTTAATCATGCTCAGACATAGGTGGTCAAACGTCATGCTGGATATGTGACATACTTATATCTGAGGGTTGGAATGAGTTGTTCCATGTATTCCATGTGACGTTTTCTATAGGAGCACTAGATCTTTTTCAAAAGAGAAAAACAAACTGGATTAATCAGTATAACCAGTTATTCTGATCAGTTAATCAGTATTAATCTGCTATAAAACAAAAATTTTATTGAGGCAAATCTCATCAACATTATCCTAAAAAAATAACTGCTATTTGTAGAGTTTTATAGTTTTTCGAGTGAGTACAGAGGGAACATCCATATTATTCCCCAAACTTTTTGTGCCCTCCCTTTCTGATGAGGCTTAATTATAGCTAATATTTCTCCAGGTTCTTAAGGTATGCCCTGTACTCTTTTTATTCTACAGGTGGTGGATGCCAGGCTGGTATCTGTTTTTGATGCACGAGAGCTGGAACTGGTCATTGCAGGCACAGCTGAAATTGACCTAAGTGATTGGAGAAACAACACAGAATATAGAGGAGGTGAAATTTGATTTATAGATGGCTGGATGTTAAGTTTCAAATTAAAGGGAGGTATGGTTCGGCATGCTGGTCTGAATACAGGACAGGCAGAAGCACTTGCACTCTAATCATAGGTCTGACACAGTCTCCCTTGAGACCTTGGGCAAGGTACATTCCCTTCTTTTCTAGTTACCTCATCTGTCTAATGGGGGAAGGACTATTTACACACTATCTAAGGATGTCATAACTCTTAATAGTTGGTGAGGAAATATGACCATCAGAACACTAATTAATTATTTTATGATGTTGTTCATGAAGCACCAGGGAGCTAATATTCTTCTGGTCAAACTCCACCTAGTTCATTTAAAATCTAAAACTTAAAGAGGCACACTCTTTGAGCTAGGAAGAAAAATCAGTACAGTCTTTCTACAGTTCCTTAGATAATTATCAGTTGTAATTTACAGTTGAAACACCTGAAGAATAGAATAAGACACAAAGTTCTCAAACTTCAAGAAGTTTATTGGATAAGCCCTTCTAAACTCAAGCATTAAGTTCAACTGAAAAGGAAATTTTGATAAGATTAGTTAAAAACTGCACTATCTGGCACTTCACCAAGTGAAAAGCTTTAGAAGTGGCATTTCTGTAGATGGGTACAAATTTTCAATGAGTAACTGGGACCAAAGCCATTGAAATTTGATTGTTAAGTCAATACACTTTGAAAGGAACCTTATGGTAACCCAGAGTTAAAGTTTTATCCAGTAATTTTAAGCAAAGAAAGAATACACTTTCTGGAACTTATTGCAGTGTTAGAAAGTCTTCAGAAATACATGACAAATACCAGTTGTTTTCTGATTTGGGTTTTGTTTTTGCACTCAAAATGTAAAAGGTTAGCAGTACTTCTGAACTTGGATAGTGAAAAATGCAAACTCCATGCCACTAAACTAATCACTTAGCAGAATAAACCGAGAGCTGAACAGTTCTCCACTTATCCGTAAATTGAAACAGAGACTAAAAACAAAACAAAACAAAAAAACAGTTTTAAAGGTTTGGAGGAAAAAAATGCTTTAACATTTGCTAAGTTGCTTTTGGTTTGGCCTGTGCTTGGCTCCTCCAGCTCATCCCTGCTGCCATGGGCTGGCCTTGCTCACCCGTTTTCTCTGAAGTCTGTACTAAATTTCAGTTTCCATTGCTGCTATTTCTGAAGTCCATTTGCTGAAAGAAGTCTTTTCCAGTTGGTCTCATGTATATAATCCATATCTGGCTTTGGTTATTATTACTTAGCCAAACTATTTTTACTAACTAGAATGCAATTTCTCTGACATGCTACAAAACTCCCATTTTACCATAAATATTATTAGCTCATGCCTTTTCCCCAGGAGATTCTAATAGCAGTGCAGTTCATCAAGTCAGCCATTTTTGTATTTACGCAGTATAAAAATTTTATTCACTGTGTCTGACTAATCAAGGACCTATTTCTATGGTTAATGTAAATCTTATCAAAGGAAGTCCTTGGCAGGGGGCAGAAAAAGGATGAAATACTCAGCTGCCATGTTTGCTAACCCAACTAATTGGCACTGAATGAAGGAGTGGCAGTGCTGCTACTTGCCATATGTTCATATGGCAGCTGTTTGTTGAGAATATGGTCAGACACGTTCACTCCTCCTCCTCCTCCTCCAAAAGGTTTGGCACAAACAGCTAAGTAGAAGCAGAGAAAGGCTGATTCATAAAGTCAGAAAACTTTAAAGCTACAATGAACCAATCAATGCACTTATTTTATAGATGAGGAAACTATCTGTCAAATAGCTAGTCTTTGTTAAAGGCTGGACATGGACCCTGTGTGTCCAACCCGGTTTTGTTTATCCTTCACTTGGATTCTCCTCTTCTCCAAAGGATTCTAAACATCCACTGATGAAATGGTAAACAGTACGGTGAGATTTTGTCCAACTCCTACAACTCCTGAAACATGTAGGGAAAAATTCAGATTAAAATAATTTCTACCCACTTTCTATTTTGGACTACTTACTCAGAATTAAAATAGCTTTGTGCACATTAAATATGTCTGTTAATTGGTTTGAATTACTAATTATACCTTAATCCCTATCAGGCTTCTCTCTGAACTTAGTTTTTTTTTTTCACTAAAAGGTTTTAGAATCCACAACCACTGCCTTAACCTACCCGTGACATAATACTTTTGACATTTTATTAAATTTTACCAAAGTATGGGATAAAAGTAAAATTTAGTTGATGATTATTTAGGATTTATTAGTTGGAGAATTAAAGGTCATGTATCCCTTTTTATTAATTAATCAATGCAAAAGTAATTTGATTTTAAAATATGAATATTATGTGTAGCTTTTTAAAAAAGCTTGCAATTATGTGTTTGTATAAATGATTTGATTATTGTGTCTCTCCTCTACCAGAAGCCTTATTAGAATCTGTATTCTTTGCTGTTGTACCCCCAAGCTTAGTACAGTGCTTGGGCATAGTAGTACTTGAAAATTATTTCTTATGTGAATGGCAGAAAGAGTTAAGCATTTCCAGTAATAGCGATTATATTTTTCAGAAATGATATGGTTAAATAACTCATTTGTTGTCCTTCCTGCTACTAGTTTCATTTAGTGACCACTCTTGGTTTCATTTAGTATTGTTTTTGTTTAACTTTTGACATTGATATGATCATATTTATAGTGCTATTCCTTAGTCTTAAATTATAGACAACTTTCAAAGAAGCCAAGATGACTTATGTCTGGGGGTGTGTTTTGTCACACATCTTGGTGGCTCAAGATAGAAGACTCAAAGTAACATTGGCTTTTATAATTGGTTTGATAGGATACCATGACAATCACATTGTAATTCGGTGGTTCTGGGCTGCAGTGGAAAGATTCAACAATGAACAACGACTAAGGTTGTTACAGGTAAGATGCCATTAGTTAGTCTTTTAATGCATTAATACAATTACAGTTGTGCACCACATAAAGACATTTCAGTCTTTTCTATGTTTAGGTATGTTCGGATACACAAATACTTATCATTGTATCATAATTGCCTACAGTATTCAGTACAATAACATGACATACAGGTTTGTAGCCTAGGAACCATAGGCTAAACCAGAGAGCCTAGGAGTTTAGTAGGCTATACCATCTGAGTTTGTGTAAGAACATTATAGAGGGAGTGTTCACAAAAAGATGAAATAAGGATACAATTCTAGAACATATCCCTGTTATTAAGCAACACATAACTATATTATTGAAAGTGTATGTTTTTAATAATTGCTAAGTATTCTCCACAAATATATACCATGTTTATCTGGAAATGTGGGATACACCATTTCAAGACTCCTCTGATTGCGTGGTTATGTGACTCTGTTTCTAAGCAGAACATCCCTAGTCAAGTCAAAGAATTTCATGCAAGTTGTGAGGAAGTGCCAACTCCAGTCCAAGAATCCCAGGAACAACATCTGCCTTCAGGATAGTTTGGCCCCTTTAGCAAGTGGCCACAGGGTACTCTGCAGGTCAGCTCCCTTAGCAACAGAGAGAGATGATCTTCAGTTTCTTCCTTGATAAAGAGTCCTTTCTTTTTCTTTATCTTTTCACAAATTTGAGACAACAATGACATTCAAGAGCACTGGGAAAACTCATTCTTTTGTGTGTGTGGGGGCGGTTTATCATCATCCAGGGCAATTGCTGTTGGATGCAGCTAAAGAAGTATCAGACATGAGAAAGCTTCTGGATGCTCAACATAGCCTTACAAGTAGACTGAGTCTTAGCTCCTTTGGAGTAATGGTCTGGACCTCAAATTTGCAGGCCCAGAAATTTTATTTTTCTAATTCACCCCGACTTGATCAGACTGATGCTAAGTAGACTTATGTTAATCGATACACCCACTTTATTCAGCTGTAATGGGAAGTATGCCTGGTTTAAGTTTCTGAGCTGGTCAGTTGCATAGGGCACTTTATTTTCTACAAACTGTCCACACCCCCCTTCCCTTTATAATGTACTTTCCTTTCCTAGTATGTTTCTCTGGCTGGTTGTCAGCATTCTTGTGTCGTGGTTATTCCACGACTCTCCCACCTGCTCTTCCTCAGGAGCTCTGCCCGTGAATGACGTGAGGCCATTCCTGGCTGCTGGTCTCTGGCCTCACCTTCTCCTTCTGTTTTCTTGGGTTAATAGTTTGTTACAGGCACATCCAGCATACCCTATGAAGGATTTGCTTCTCTCCGAGGGAGTAACGGCCCACGAAGATTCTGTGTGGAGAAATGGGGAAAAATCACCGCTCTTCCCAGGTAAAATAGGAAATAACATTTCTTTACTGTCACTACAGTGTTCTAGGGGAAACCTTAACTTATGTATATATTGATTAATTACTCTTTCATGTAAAAAGTATGGGAGAGTGGAAATCATTTAGAATGAATTTCCTAATCAGAAAGAAAAAGATCTCTTTGGTCATACTTAAAAAGCATCCATATCTTTAAAAACAAAGTGCAGCAGAAGCAAAGCGTTTGCTAGCCTTAGAGAAATAATGTTGGTCATCATACTTGTGACTTCTTATGACTGTGGCTGTAATTTAGATGTTTCCAGAAGCTCTAGTTTTAAGTTTATATTAATAGCTATTTAGAATACCTTCACTAAAAACTTCCATTATGGTTTCTAAAGAAATTAAATCATGAGAATGTGCTTTTACCTCTTTAGCCTATCTGGTACATGTCTTAATTCCATGTTAACGCTCTCTGCACTGTATTCTTTTTCATAATGAGATCATACATTTCCTTGGAGTAGGAAAAATTGCTTTACTGTGCTACTGATAAATGCGAGAGACTGGTAAGGTAGTAATTGTGAAGAAAAAAAGAGGTTTGAGGTTGAATAGAGATAAATGGAGTTGGAACAAAAGAAAAGGAGAGAGCAAATGAACAAAAGAGGGACGTAGAAAAATTTGTTTTGGAATTCCTTTATCCAGTCAGCAATAATACTATAGAATTTTTTAGATGAAAAAGCACCTCAGATTGCCTCAAATTTTACTACTAATAAAACTGCAATCTGGAGAGGTTGAATGATATTAGATACTCCAAGATATCATTCTAAGTTTCTTTAAGTACAGGTGACCTTGAGAAACCTGTTGAATTAGTGATATAAGGTGATATTAGGTACCTAAGTGATATGAGGCACCCCAAGATGTCATCCTAAGTTTCTTAAAGTACAAGCGATTTTGAGAAATCAGTTACCAAGGCTTCCTTCTTAGGAATTGCAAGATGCTAGTTCTTAAGAATTACGTTCTTAGCATCAACAGATGAAAAAGAGGGGCACTGAAAATACAAATTACAGAGAGCAACGAATGTTGCAAGCTCAGGGGCTTGCCTGAGCCTCCTCGGGCACCTAGCATGCATCACCGTCTGTGAACCGTTCTTAGCATCAACAGATGAAAAAGAGGGGCACTGAAAATACAAATTACAGAGAGCAACGAATGGTGCAAGCTCAGGGGCTTGCCTGAGCCTCCTCGGGCACCTAGCATGCATCACCGTCTGTGAACAGAGGCATTTCATCCAAACACCTAGTATTATCTGGCATACCTGATGTTCCACATTTGGGAGACTGTGATTTCACTATTTAAAGAACTGGTTTATTTTATTTATGCTTGGATAATGGGTTCTCTCCCCCCACCCCCCCGAACACATATCTGTATCTCAAAAGCAGATTTAGATTATCTGAGTAAGGCTTTTTACTCTTCTGAGAGTATTAGCCTTGGAAAAGCAAGAAAGGGCAGATGAATTATGTTACCTTTCTGTTGAAAACTATTTCTGTAAAGCCACTAAAGTATATGGAATAAACTGTAACCACAAGCAGATATATCAGCTGTTCACATTTAATCACTGCAATGTTCACACACCTGGTGGGCAGAGAAAGGTAATTTGGTATAGACATAAAGCTTTAGCTTCAGAGAAACCTGGGCTCAATCCCAGCTCTGTTACTTACCTGCAGTGAGGTCTTGGTGAAGTTGCCTAATCTTTCTGAGCCTCTGTTTTCTCATCTACCTTGTAGGTATGTAATTCTGAGGATTAACTGAAATGATGTAAAACACTTTCTACTATCTCTAGTTCTGTGTAAGCATCCAGTCAGTGGTGGCTGCCATTGTGATTTCTGTCACCATTGTCTGTAATACATATTAGGCAGTAGCCTTTTATTGAAAAGAGCATAGTTGGGATTTAGAAGACCTGGGTTCTAGTCCCACCTCTGCCACCAGCTAGCTCTGGGACACTGAAAATCGTTTAGTCTTTGGCCCTCAGTTTTCTCATTCATAAAATGCTGGGGAGGGAGTCAGGGGAATGATATATTAGGTTTGGTTGAGTAAGAAGGAAAACAGTAGGGCTGCAGAAGTATCTTGGGGGTCAGGCTGGATTTACATTTCTACTTCCCCTGGGAGCTCCAGGGAGTTTATGAGCTGACTCATTGTCAGTGGTGGTGTTGTTCATTATTGTTGCATACACACAGTTGGGTAACAGGCGTTGTCATTTCTTACTCTCTTCTTTATGATCTAAGGCTGGTTCCACATTCCTAGCTCTGCCCAGATTATAAGATTGCACAAATAGAGATTGTATGAAGCACATCAAGCAAGCAGCCTGTTTTCATACACTTTCTATAACAAGCCCTAACTTTTTGGGTCAATGAGAGGAAAGAGCTACTTGGCTATTCTACTCCAGAATTACAATGAATTTATATAACCTAGCTAAGAGGCATGACATAGATCTAAGCCCTATGACACACTACTTAAATGATCCTAAGCAAGATTCTAGATCCACCTCCATAAAGTTGGAATAACAATGCCATACTCAGAGTATTTGTGGCAATTGAGTTGAGATAATGTATATAAAAGTCCATACGGATAGTGTGTTTTGTTTGTTCTTTTTTTAACCTTTTATTATGAATTTTCTGTACGGCACCATACTACTGTAACTATTTAAATATGCTCCACAAAAAAAGCCTGTTTGGGGTAAAAAATAAATAAATAAAAGAAGAAGAACTTCAGTGCACAATAGTATTGTTTAGAAGCAATTTTTCACTGCCAACATTGTTATCACCCCTTTATGAAATGTGGGGCATTACTTAGGTGTGAAAAAAATCTGTAAAACTGATTCTGGTCTAAAGAGATTGTTTTGTATTTCCAAGTCCGTTTCTCCTACCATCAGAACAGATACACTGAAGCCATTTTCCTGCTATTTCCTGATATACATAAGTTGTGCAAGTGAAGAGCTGGTCTTTCTCAAGCTGGTCAGCCCCAATGTGTTTCTTTTTCCCATTAGTGAGATGATGTTTAACATTAAAAATGTGACATTGTACATACACACTGGAGAGAAAATGGATAGATACTTCTTACTTAAGAAATGAATCCTGTAAAAAGTCTGGCATCATCTTGGGTTGGGCATGGTCATACCATGGTCTGTAAAGGATGAGGGCAGGCAGGCCTGGCAGACAACGTGATGAGGGAGGACATCGTCGTGTTTCTAGACGTGGATGATTGAGGGCCTTTCAGCCTTTCAAGCAAGCGAATGTGAGCCTCATTCTTTTCTCAGATTTCCTACTCTCTCTTTGCGGTAGCAGTGGATAGCACTGCTCACAATGTGAGCCAAGAAGTATATTAAAGGATATATGGTTGTGTCTGAAGCCTCTACAAGTTAAGTCCATGGATTCTCTTTCCTCTCTTGTGGTCATAAAAAGTAACTAGAGACCCAGCTGATAAATAATGATGGGGGCAGACAGGCGTCTCCGTGGAGACTTACAGCCTGAACACAGGACTACATTTCCTCTGCCTGGTGGTTGGTGGTTAGCTCTGTGTTTTACATTTCTGTAGAAGACTTCCTACCTCCGTGCTCTGATGGACTTTATGAGAAGAGAGTAAATTCCCTTTATGGAAATTGCTCTTAAACAATCTGGAAAATGGGCTGCTAACATGCCAGCCTGGAAAACGCAGGGAAGTCTTCTCTGCAATCATGGTATAGAGTTCCTGTGTACATCCCCGAGGCTCTTGCCAAGTAGGATGACCGAGACAGAGAACTTGGAGAGCTGCGATTGCAATGGGGGACGGTTGGTTTTTGCCACGGGGAAAATGCTAATTTTTGAAAATGTCTATGTCTGGAGATTATTACGAATGAAGTGCTGAGCCAAATTAAAAAATACAGTGTAAGAGTTAATTATGAAATGAGTGTCTCAGGGAGATGATTTTTTCAATAGAATCGAACTTTAAAATGTAAATTAGTTTTTAATGATATGGCAACCTTTTTTTGTTTTTAAAACTCTTTTTATGCTTATTATAAAAAGAAAACTTTGAGGAAAAATGCCAAGAAATATATGTATAAGTTAAAAATATATTAAGTATACATTTAAAATATGTATATATATATATCAATCAAAAGTCCACTACTGAGATAAGCTCTGTTAACATTTTGGAGTATACTTGTATGGTTCCCCTCATTTCTTCAGATACACGCACACACCCACACCCACACACCCACATGCACACACAAATTTAAAAACAAAAATATGGTTGTACTACATACACTGTTTATAACCTACTTTTTTTTTTTTTTTTTTTTACCACACATCACTAGTCACGAACATCTTTCCATCATTGTATATTGCTTTACACTATCATCAATAATTCAGTTTTTCCTCCTCTGGTACAGAGAGTATTGTCTACTGTTAAAGTGAATTGTCAGCTAGAAAATAGGAAAATTACTGAGTAGTCCTAAAATATAATGTCACTTTCCTCTATTTAAAAAAAGTCAGGACAAGAGATGAGCACTCGAAGGACCTGTGGGTGCCACCTCTTTTCTGTATTTGCCTTGGAGCGTCCCTCCTTGTTGCCAATTCCCCACCTCCCGCTAGTCAGCCGAGGTGGTTTTTGGTTTGCGAAGGACCTGTGGGTGCCACCTCTTTTCTGTATTTGCCTTGGGGCGTCCCTCCTTGTTGCCAATTCCCCACCTCCCGCTAGTCAGCCGAGGTGGTTTTTGGTTTGGGAGGGAATTGGCAGAAGATTCTCGTACAGTAGTCTGCTCCATAGTTTGATCTTTGATACAAAGCCCTCTTCAACTCCTTTTCCCTCTGCCTTCCCACTCAGTTCTATATAACAATAACATTTTAAGTTTATACTTCATTCTGTCATTGAATCATCATGTGCTAGCAAAAATATGCCAGAGATAACTCAAAATATTACCATATTGAAGATCCTTAAATGGGATATACCTTTAGATTAGCCTTTACTTTGGGAGGTGGGTAAATTTATCATAAAAACAGATTGTAACTAAAAAGGGACGCTTCAGTAATTAATGTAAAAAGTCAAGCTCCTGAAAGAATTTGTGGTTGTTTAATGGAACGAAAGGAGGTTTAACTGCTGCTGGCAACTGAAGATAGGATAGTCCAATCAAACTGACTAATGGCCCTTGAGAGCTGTTTCACAAGTTGTAATTTAAAGTGTATATTTGCGGGTGACAGGCATCACAATTGTTCAAGAATGGTTATCCTCCTTTCCTTGGCCTCAAGAGCAAAAACTGGTTTGGGCTCATCTCCTTCCACCAGCCAAGTCCATGACCCCATCACATCTTACCTGGACTACCACTGCAGCCTGCTGACTAAACTCCCTGCTTCTCTACCGTACACTCTGTCACTCATTCGTTCTGTACTCGGAAAGCACTGTTATCTTCTGAAATCTTAAGGTCACCTCCCTCTCTTGCTACACCCTCCAGTAGCTTGGAATAAAATTTAAACTCCTTCCTAAGGACTTCCAGTTAGGGGACCCAGTCTGGCCTCTTACTCTAACCTCAACATTTATACTCTCCCCCAACCTGTGACAGACACCAGCCTCCTCCCACAAACATGCTAAACTTTATTCTGCCTCAAGACTCTGGATCTTGCTGCCCAAAACTCTTTTCTGATCATTTGTTGCATGGCTGGCTCTTTCTCATCCCTAAGGACTTGGCTTAGACACAATCTCATCAAAAAGGCCCACCAGGCTTGTGCCCCCAGCATATCTGTCACACTGTCACACCTTATCTTCTTCAGAGGACTTAACCCCAATTCCATCATCATATTTAGTTGCTGGTTTACTTGTTGATTACCTATCGGCCCCTCTAGAATACAACCCAGTGAGAATGAGTGCCTTGTTTGATTTGAGCATGGCTTTGCCCCTAGCACTAAGTCCAGCACCTGGCACATAGTAGGCACTCCATGAATATTGTTCTTAGTGAATTCTCAAACTTTGGGCCACTCCAGAAAAGATATTTCAAACTCACTTTTGTATCTCTGAGTCCTCATTTGAAAAATTGGGATAGATACCAGTATTTACATTACAAAGTTGTTTTGAAAACTAAATGGGATGACATGCATGCAAAGTGCTTAAAATGAGGCCTAACACATCATTCAATAAATTTCACCATTATTACTATTGTTCCTAGTATCTAGCCTTCAGAACTGCAATGGTATTTTATAATCTTTAGGTGTGCAAGAAATATGCTACATCCACCAGGACATTTATCTTTGTTTGGACTTCTGAGAGTTTCCATCCCTGGAACTATTCTTACTGAGCTTTCTTCTATTGGGTTTCAATTCTAACATTTAAAAAGTACTTACTCTTCATTTTTCACCAGAGCCATCTACAGGTGAATAAGTTAACCTACTCAGAATGCATAGTTTGAAGAGTTTCTTCTACTGGTTATCACCAGAAACAGGAATTCCCACTACGGGAACATTTCACAGTGTATTTTACATCCAGGTGCCTTTTAACAAAGGTGGCCTAATGAGACTTTGGAATAAGGCATTAATTAGCTAATAGATCTAATTCCTCTAGCCAGCCTATAGACACTCGTTATTATGCATTTACTATATGCAAAGCCTTGTGGGAGATAGAAACTTGTTGCTTTGTCCCCCCATGGATTTATCCCCCCTCCTACCCTGGGTGACGGAGCCACAAGGATTACTCAAAGCCCATCTCTTCTGAGCAGTGAAAAGCCCTGAAGTGGTTAATTTCCCTGAACCCTCAAGAGAGAGGTATTCTTTCATTTGGGAAATTAACCCCGAATTGGGGTTCCCTTCCTGTATTTATTCTCCAGCCCAGGAAGTTACAGCAAGGGACATAGGTGGGGTTATAGTTTAACAATATAGGCTGGTAACTTTCAGTGAAACATGTCAGATGACATTCCATTAAGACAATTAAGTGGTCCACCAACAAAAGCTTGGTCTTAGCAAACATTCCTTCTTACAGCAATTTCCCAGTATCTTTACATACCAATCAGTAACTAGTCTGTCCTTGAACCAGCAGCCTTGCTGTGTTACAAATCTTTATCTTACAACAGAGACTATATAGCCTGAGGAAAATTTCCTGTCCTTTGCAAGGTCAATATTTGAAACTGCAAGGCTTTGGAAAACCAGGCCCTGTGAAGTACATATGCTTTATGCATCCTCTACAAAAATTGATCTCTGTCCATGTGGACCTTAAAACACAGTAATAGATATTTACATGAACAGATAACCAACATCACTGGCCACCAAATAGTATATGACAAATGAGTAGTTGAAGAAATAAGTACTATAGAATTCTTTTCCATCATTTCACATTTATCGAATACCTGGTGAGGGTCAGGTATTATGCTATGCCACCATAGGTTACACAAATATTTGTGACCTACTCTGAGCAGGTATTCTTGCTCTAAACCTCATGATCTATTAATTAAGATATTAGAGAAAATATGAATATTTTTAAAACCTTAACAGAAGTTATATATTTAAATGTGTTAATAAAGCTACCTAGGTTCACAAAACTATATCACTGGGTTACTTTAATTGTATTTTATCTCTCTGGGTGAGTGATGACTTTGGATTTCTCATGCTAATTACAAGCTCTGAATTTATCATCTATCTCCTACTCATTTCCTGTATTTCCTACCTTGTTTAATGGTACCTCTGCCATCCCACTCTGCACACCCAATTACTAGCTTCCTTTGATTTATGGAATAAATGGAAAAGGTCTTTGCATGAACACAGCTCACTTCCTGATGTGGCCCTGCCTCCCCATCTGGCCTCAGGTCCAGCCTTGGCATCTGTCACTCAGGCACTTGCACTTCTCAGGTTTCCTGGTGAGGGAGTGCTTTCTCACACTTCCAGGCCATCTACTAGGAACATTCTTCTCCCTGTTGTTGATCCAGAAAAACCCTACACACCTACAAATCCTTCAAGCCTTGGCACAAATAATCTCCTCTATGAAGCCTTTCCTGACTCTGCTGAGAAGACTTGTAAGTCATTGTATTGTAATTGTTTGGGCCACTAATAGCCCATATGAATAATATGGGCCACTGCTAGCCCATATTAATCTTTTGGAAAAATTAAACAAAAGTGTCTCCTCATCTTCGGGAGAAATGTAGCGCTGAGCTAGGGCTCATAGTTTGGCAAGCAGAGCCAAAGGAAGGCTGGATTTCAGTGCCCACTCACTCTAGGCAGATCCGCTAGTCCAGAGCACAGTTTGTACAACCTTGGGGAGTCCATTTGCCTGTGTATTTTGCTGCCAGAGTACAAACTCCTCGAAGACAGAGACCAGACTTTTCATTCTCATCTACCAGTGGGACAGATCAATACCTGTCATGCAGTGTGTGCTCAGTATTTGTTCAGTGAGTGAAGGAATGAATGAAATGTAATGAAAATTGAATAATTAAGTTTTGTTCATCAGGGCACTTTGTATGGGAACAACAAGCTTCCACAATATGGTATCTTCAAGGGGGGAAATAATAAAAGAAATTCTACAGGTGGAAGGGCTTGGGTGCTGTCTGAAACACCTGTTGGGCCTGAATTAGGGGGCCTTGGAAAGCCAGAGAAGGAGGTAAGGAGCAATAGGAGTGGGGCTGGCCTGGAGCTGGGCTGAGGAATAGGCAAAGCTGTGCTTCTTTTGGGAATCTTTAAAAGTTTGGTTGTAGTCTTTTCTTTGTTTCACTCTTTTCAGTGCTTATAAGGTACCAAAAATCACTTCTGGGAGAATGAAGAATAAATGAATAAATAGGTACAGAGAGAGAGAAAGAGAGGGAGATAGAGAGAGAGAGAAAGAGAAAGAGAGGGAGAGAGATAAATACGTTAATCAGTTAACCGATCTGTGGAAATGGACATGTAATTGTGATACTTTTGGCTTATAGGATTTGAATAATTGACTTGTCTATCTATAAGAAAAAAGAGAGAGTAAGTATGTGACCTCTTGGTTAACATTTGAAGAAGCCAGACAGCACAAAGAGATCTATTAAGTCAGACCAGATGTCTGGAGTGTTTTTAAATCTTGATCCTAATGCCAGCATGACTTCCCAAAGATGGGTTCAGACCTGCTCTCCTTGAGTGGTTCTGGCTGCATAGATTAAAATGAGGTAAACTCATTATAGCTTTAGTGTGGCTGGCTTTGAAAGATTTGAAAAATGTTCTTTTATTGAGACTGAATAGCTGGATGCACTTTTGCTGCCAATATCAACACAGTTCAAGGGACCTCCTGTTATTTTCTGGTAGAGTTTTCTTAGGACAAGGAATGGGGTGGGGGTGGGGGTGTTAAAAGCCTCAGAGGATTGTGTTTTGTTTTGCCTTTTTTTTTTTTTTTTTCCTGTTCTTGGCTCATACAGCAAGTGGATGGTAAATATTGGGCAATTTATTTAACCACACTATTCCTCAATTTCCTTATTAGCAATGCTGTCCTGTTTATAAGGAGTTTTGAAATTTTTGCAAGCACATAAAATGCTGGTGTGGATATCCAGTGCAGATATCTTATTTCTAATCCACTTGATGTCTCCCCAGTATGGAGACCACCTGCATCAGACTCACTTGGAGTAATTGTTAAAATGCAGATCCCCAGGCCTACCTCAGACCTTCTGAATTACAATCTCAAGGGGTTCAACCAAAAATCTTCATTGTAAACAAGCTCCTTGGGTGATTCTGATGAACTACAAAGTATCCCTTTGAGTATCTCTGTTTTCTGGTAAGCCTGAGATTGAACTAGATAGTTTGATCACTTAAAAAATCCCCTGGTATCTCCCAGATTTTCTAGACTGGCCCAATCTCAACCATTTTCCTCAGAACTACTGCATATTGTGATTGAGTCATTGATTTAAAAAATATCTGAAGCTTTATTTTGCCAATCCCTGACCTTTAAATGTATGCAATCTGGTAGGATGTTGAGGACTTGCTGTTCATAATCAGGGTTGAGATGAAATTAACACTGAGGCTTCCAAAAGTAAAAGAATAGAACCAGTGAGCCTTAGTCTCTCTGCTCAGTTTCATATTGGACTTCCCCTAGGAAACCCAAGGTTGCGGTCCTCTTCTTGACTTGGCCAGTGACTCATCTTTGACCTTTGGAAAACTTTTTTTTTTTTTTTTTTTAAAGATGACCAGTAAGGGGATCTTAATCCTTGACTTGGTGTCGTCAGCACTACGCTCTCCCAAGTGAGATAACTGGCCATCCCTATATAAGGATCCTAACCCATGGCCTTGGTGTTATCAGCACCACACTCTCCCAAGTGAGCCACAGGCCAGCCCTGACCTTTGGAAAACTTTTTAATCTTTCTGCACAGTTTCTCTGTCTACAATACTATATACTTTCTTTATTCTCATGAAACATTTTCTAGAGGAGCTGTTTAGTTTATTCAGAAGGAAAGTTCTATTATGATAACCATATGTTATGCAGCCAGATGTAATTTAGGAAGCAGTGATAGCCTTAGACTGTGGATCAGTAATGATGATTATGTCTCATGACTGAAAAGGAGCAAAAAACGTTGTCCAGTCTTTCCTTTGTGTTGAGAACTGAAAAGGGTACCCAGGCTTGTGGATTAACTGGATAAAGTACTATGGCATCTGCAAAGATACTACAGAAACTGCAGAGAGACGTGCAGAGTTCCTGTTTGTCTGCTCAGAAACCTGGGAGAGTTAAAGGTCAGCTGCCTACTCCCAATTTTGCTACACCATCTGCCCTTGATGGATGATTCTTCTGTATTACACTTATCATCACCTTTGCCACCTTTTCTTGGCCTGTTTCACTACCTTGAGACTTGTTACTAGGTTTCTATTTCTATAAAACAAATTACCACAAATTTAGCAGCCTAAAACAACACACGTTTATTATCTCACTGTTTCCTTGGGGCAGGAGTACAGGTACAGCTTAGCTGGCTCTTCTACTCAGTGTCTCATAAGGCTGAAATCTAGGTGTCAGCTGAGCTGCATTCTCATCTGGAGGCTCAACTAGGGAAGGATCTTCTTCTAAGCTCCCTTAGATTGTTGGCAGAATTTGTTCCTTGCAGCTGTAGGATTCATGGCAGCTTGCTTCTTCAAATCCAGCAACAGTGAGAGTTTCTATTTTTAATACAAATTGATAAGAAATTCTAAGGCTTTAAAAGAAAAATGGACTTCACACCCGTTGAGATAGCTATTGTAAAAAAGAAAATGAATGTTAGTGAGGATATGGAGAAATCAAAACCATTGTGTACTGTTGGTGGGAATGTAAAATAGTCTAGCTGCTATAGAAAACAGTATGGCAGTTCCTTAAAATATTAAAAATAGAATTATCATATACTCCAGCAATTCCTCTTCTGGGTATATCTCCCCAAATTGAAAGCAGAGACTCAAACAGATATTGAACAGATATGTTCATAGCAGCATTATTCCCAATAGCCAAATAGTGAAAACAACTCATGTCCATCGATGGAGGAATGGATAAGCAAATTGTGATGTATGCGTACAATGGAATATTATTCTGCCTTAAAAAGGAATGAAGTTCTGATACCTGCTACAATGTGGGTGAACCTTGAGGACATTATGCTAAGTGAAATACACCAGTCACAAAAGGACAAATACTGAATGACTCCATTTATATGAGGTACCCAGAATAGCCAGATTCGTAGAGACAAAAAGTAGAACAGTGGTTGCCAGGAACTAGGGAGAGGGGAAAATGGGAGTTTCCCCTGAATGGGTTCAGAGTTTTTGTTTCACAAGTTGAAAAAGTTCTGGAGATGGACAGTGGTTATGGTTGCAGAACAATGTAAATGTACCTAGTGCTATAGAGCTGTGCACTTTAAATATATTTAAAATGGTAAATTTATGTTATGTTTGTCTTACCACCACAAAAAAACTAAAAAGATAAACAGCCAAAGGAGATGAACATGTAGATCACGAAACGAGAACAAGCAAGCAGACTTGGGGAAAGGTGCTCAACCTTCTTGGTAGCCAAAGAAATGAAAATTTTAAAAATTGTAATGAGGTGCCATCTTTTAATCTAACGGGAAAATGGACATCATGTGTCTAACATACAAAGTCTGGTGTATAATTAAATTCAAAACATATTTTCCTTCTCTGCTTCTTCCTCCCCTCCTCTTAGAACAGAGATAAAAATCTTCATTTAATCTTTCTTTTCCAGTGTTCCACACAAGATACATTTTAAACCATTCCTGGGACTTTCAATATGCTATTTGAATTTTTGTAAAAGTAAAATATTTTCCTCGAGGCCCAGCTTTGGGTTCTAGTAAGGAGATACAAGTAATAAGAATTATATTAAATGCAATTCTGAAGTGTTTGTTATACCAACAAAAAAAGTGTTTGCCTGCAAAAATTAAATAGGTGATTTCCACCAATATGTCCCAGAGTTTGTAGTAACAGGAGTGGTAAATTCTGAGTTAGTGTCTGTGTCCTAAAACTGGTATTTTTATGTGTCCCTTCACATTCCTGTTTCTAATAAATCATGTGGCCACACACCTGCGTTATTACTCTTTGTTGTCTCATAGTTTCCATGGGTCATTATTATCTTCCAGCAATTTAGTGAAGGCAATTAGAATAAATCTTTTTGATGGTAATGAAATGTAGCTAACAATACATCTATTATTAGTTAGTCCAACACTATAAGCCAAGCATTCTAATAGGCATGTTTCTGTTATTTCATTTAATCTTTACCTCCTTCTGAGACAAGTTATATTATTCCCCTTTTACAGGTGAGAAAATTGAGGCTCAGAGTTTTAATAACTCACCCCAACTCACACAGCTAGTTGGTAGAGCTAGAATTCAAATCCAAGTCCAACCAACTCCAAACCTCTGATCTTCCACTGTGCTACACTGCATCTAGGAATATTAATTATATTTATTTCATAAGTAAAAAGTGACTTATAAGAATAAAATTTAAACATATGACTTTTTAGAAATAACCTGTTAATCATAGCTTCTAAAATTTCATATTAATTTAGGGGCATTTTTAAAATTCAAGGTTATTTAGCTCCCGCAAACAAGCTGTTGTACATTCAGAACAGAATGCTTCCTATTCCATGTCAAAATTGCAGATTTGCTTCCTGATAAGATGTACTATTTAGAGGCTGTCTATTTTTTTATTGTGATTCAGGTGCGAATAACAGGAAAACATATTTTTTTCCTATCTTGGCAAAGGGGAGGTATTTCTAAAAAAGAATTCTTAATATGATGATTTAAATGGCCATATTTTTACATTGTAAATTGGGAGAAAACAGATTACAGGACAGAATTCAAAGTAATAATGGTTTACTGACTTAGGAAAGTTCAGCCAGGGAATTTCCCAAGAATTTAAACCATGAGGTGGGTCCTCAAAGACATTCAGTGCTCTTCCCTGTCCAAGAAAATGAAAAAATTAAAAACTGCAGATTATCTGAGAGACATCCAGGCAAATGCCAACTCTGAAAATGAATTCTTTTGTGAGGCCCTATATCTGTGTATTTTAAAAAATCTAAGATCTAAAGAAGAACAAAAACACAAACTTGTCTTTGTAATTAAATAGTAATATATATTTAAGGCAACTTTTAGGTGGTTGTAAAAATGTAAAGAAAATTTTTAAAATAGCCTATTTTCCTTAGAGAAATTCAATTTGAAATTTTGAAGTCAAAATGTTTTCAGAGTTTTTCAAGAATGAATGTAAAAACTGGCAATTCAGACAACTCAACAAATAGTAATATATATTTAAGGCAACTTTTAGGTGGTTGTAAAAATGTAAAGAAAATTTTTAAAATAGCCTATTTTCCTTAGAGAAATTCAGTTTGAAATTTTGAAGTCAAAATGTTTTCAGAGTTTTTCAAGAATGAATGTAAAAACTGGCAATAAAGTTGAATGTGAAAGACAAGCATACACACACACACACACACACACACACACAAATATTTTCATTTCATTTGACTCCTACTAAACTATGTGCTGCTTCTTCTGTTTGCAGAGCTCATACGTGTTTTAACCGTCTGGATCTGCCCCCGTACCCATCCTTTTCCATGCTTTATGAAAAACTCTTGACAGCAGTTGAAGAGACCAGTACCTTTGGACTTGAGTGACCTGGAAGCACAATGCCCAGCTCTTTATGGACAGGCAATTTCAGAAACTGCCCTGTAGAAGAATGACTGAACATTGGAAGTTTCAAGAGTACACATCCATTAGAGTAAAGCTGAATGCTGTCATTATCCAGGAACACATGCTCTGTCACATTTGGGGACTGGCAATGAGTCCTCTTGGAAGGATTTGGGTGAGCTTGATGTCCAGGGAACAACCCAACAGTCTTTCAAGCAACAGTTCTTGACTGCCAAACTTTTTCCATTTGTTCTTTTCCAAGACCAAGATGAACCTATACATGATTAGCTCCACGGTAATTTTTAGGGATTCAGGAGAATCTTGAAACTTACCCTTGAACATGGTTCCAGCCAAACTGGCAGCACTTGGCCCAGTCTCCAAATTAGTGCAAGTTAAATAATATAATAAAAACAAATATATTTCTTGGAAGTACATTCATTTAAGCCCTAAGTTATACCAGATTATTCATTTCTTGCTTATGAGTGCCTGCATGGTGTGCACCATAAGTTTCAGCTTTCATGGGACAGGAGTGAAAATGAAACCAAATCAATATGAGGTGACTTTAAATATTTGCAATAAGGTGGTCTGTGGCAGTGTATACGCAAGTGTTATGTGCGTCATTACGGCTGAAGACAAACTGTTATTCAATGAATTACTAATGACAGATTGTATGCTTTATACTGCATGAAAACAATTTTAAAATAACTAGCAATTAATCACAGCATATCAGGAAAAAGTACACAGTAAGTTCTGTTTATTTTTATAGGGTCATTATATTTATGTTCTTTAAGATGTATATAAGAACCTACCTATCACACTGTATGGATCACCTGTTCCGTCTTCATGTTCCATGCTTACTCGGGCATCATGCTAGTATGTATCCTTTTAAGCATTCTCAAGGGAACAAAAGGGCCTTTTATTTTTATAAAGGTAAAAAAATTCCCCAAAATATTTTGCACTGAATGTACCAAAGTTGAAGGGACATTACAATATGACTGACAGCAACTCCATCACTTGACAAGTATGATAGAAAATAGCTTCTAAATCAAACTTCCTTCACAGTGCCATGTCTACCACTACAAGGACTGTGCATCTAAGTAATAATTTTTTAAGACTCACTATATGTGATAGTATGATATGCATTTATTTAAAATGCATTATATTCTGTTCCATCCATCAAATACTTTACAGGATGGCATTTAATACAGATATTTCGTATTTCCCCCACTGCTTTTTATTTGTACAGCATCATTAAACACTAAGCTCAGTTAGGGAACCATCAGCAACACTGAAGAGATCAGCTCTCTTTAGTAATAAGAATTCCATTTTCCCTCAGTGAAGACATCACAAACTGAAACTGTCAGTACTATATTTCTAAGCCTGCATTTTCACTGATGCATAATTTTCTTATCAATATTAAGAAGCAATTTTTCTATGGTATCTCAAAAAGTGCATGACATCACTCATCTTATTTCTGCTTAATTTTAATAGGGGGTATCCTTCATTTTAATAGCTTTTGGGATTACTCCATATCATTGCTGATTTCTTGACTTTTGGCTATACCTAATTGGACATTCAATAGAGTGAAATTAAATTGGCGGTAATAAAAACCTCGGATTAACATTCGGTTTGCCAGCCTATGGGTTTAAAGGCATTGCCCAAACATTTCTTTGATAATTATATTTATAAGTAGCCATGGAATTCCTATCACGGGATGTTGGCAGTCTTACATTTTATAGAGGTCATGTGCATAGTCTTCATAGGTGTTTTGTAAGAACTGATTGCTCTCCTGTTGGGTAAGTTGTGTTTACTCTTGGGACCCTCAAGAGGACTACCACTCATGTTGCATTCCTGTACTAAAGGCAGGTACTGCAGTGTGCGGAAATGTTCTGAATAAATGTTACAAAAATCTGGAAATAAGAAAGAAAGATTTATCTGTATACTATAATTGGATCAGATGAAAAGGGAAAACAATTTTAACTGGAAATGTTAGTTTGTACTTATTTGTCATGAATACACACATATATTTAATTTTGCAAACTGTTTATACTTGTTTGTATTTTTTTCATTATAAGGAAAATTAGTATAATACAGTTTTTTAAAAAAAAAGTCACATTTTTGATGCAATATACGATGTTTCAGAGCTGGCATTCTCTAAACCCCAAATATAGAAGGTTGCCTTTCTTTCAAAAATACATTCATAAACCGTATTAGCTTTCATTTTGGCTTGAGACATTTTGTCACCATATCCCCTACTATTAGGTAAAAGAGATTCAAAATAAAATGTATCTTTTAAATTATTTCTAACAAATATATTTTTTGTTAAGGCATCCAATTTCTTCCCAAATAACAATTCTCTTTAATGTAGGCAGACATTCTCAATTAGTATAACCATCTAGTTAATACTGTTCTCAGAACTGGGAATTATCAAAGATGTACTTAGCACATCAAAACACCATGATAACTTATCTATTATTCTTCATTAATAAAACAAAAAGCAGCCACAAATAATGACATGAAATATTAAATAACATTTCCACAGAATAAATTAGACTTTAATATACTCTACAATTAGAAATATCCATAAATATGCCTTCTGAACTGTGAACTTGGCTTTATGGTTTTGTTTTCTTTAAGAAATTTATAAGTGGTGCTCTTATACAATGAAAGACAGTCACAATACATCATATGTGTGTGCAGAACACCTCTTAGGTGAGAGAACAGGCACACCGGTAGCATTCATTCTGTGCTGGTCACTGTGTTTAATGATGGTGGTACAAGATTCTAAATCCACCCTTGAGAAGCTCGCAGTCTAGTAGAGTAGACACCAAGGTTCAAAAATTAGTTTTAATAAAATCTGTAAGTTCTACAATCAAGAAATGAGAGGAGAACAGTTTATTCCATCTGGAAGATTCAATGAGGGCTTCATATATGGGAGATAGTTGGTCTAAAACTAAATCACATAAATGCTGTTTCTGCTGGCAAATAATGGTATATAATAATGTGTCAATACTGGTCAAGTGTGGAAGCCCAGGATGCATTTACACAATGAGGGTTTAAAGTACGTGGGGAAGCTGAACTGTGAAAGAGCAACTCAAGGATCTTCAAATTATCAAAGAAATGCCAAAATCTGCTGGCAAATAATGGTATATAATAATGTGTCAATACTGGTCAAGTGTGGAAGCCCAGGATGCATTTACACAATGAGGGTTTAAAGTACGCGGGGAAGCTGAACTGTGAAAGAGCAACTCAAGGATCTTCAAATTATCAAAGAAATGCCAAAATTAAGTCCAATAGTTTCCCTCTGTTTCTCTTCATCTGTACTGCCATGTCCCTTTAGTTTTTGGTGTGAGAAATCCCAGCCCCTGAGCCCAAACCACTTCTGGGGTCAAACATTTTTCTTGTTCACAAAATGAATGGATCTTGGTCACAGAAGTGTGATCACCATTTTTTAGCATATGTTGTGTTTATAATTTAGTAGAAATTCCGTAATAAATAAAGGAAAATTCGTTTCACCTGCATAACAATTAGAAATGGGAAAAATGTATTTGAATGAATAACAGTAACAAGTAGAATATGTTTGCATAGTGCTTTAGAGTTTCAAAGTGATTTTGTCTCTTTTGATCCTCACATACTTGTGGGGTAGACATATCAAGTCCCATCTGGGTTGAGGCTGATTTTTATGGATGGCTTGTTTCAGTGCTTTATTTATAGTCACAATTTTTCATCTCAAGAAATGTGGAGACTAATTTTTGTACCAGTATATTCCTCTTTCAGTGAGCTTTGCAAGATGCTTCATCTACCCAAACTCTCAGTTTCCTAAACAAACACACTTAAAATGTGACACCTTCTGAAAAGTCTATGAAGAAATTGGTATATTCATGGGAAAAAAACTTCCCATAGACTCATGTTTGCGTTTTACTACTTGTCACGAAAAATTAAAAACAGGAGGAAAAATTTGATTGCTTTCAGTGGATTTATATAGTATAGTAATTTAGTTTTCTCAAGTATTATTTGGAAGCAAGAAAATGAAAACAGCACTAATCAGAAGTCTTATTTTTTTAATTTTTAATGAAGTTGGATCTAGAAAGCTCTGATAGCTGAGGTCCAGTGATACAGATGGAGGAACCACTTCGGGGCCTCTTTTCCTCCCTGTCCTCCGTCACATTCATCCAAATGAATTTTTCTATCTTTCTGCACACATTTTATTTATTACTTGACTACTTCTTTTTTGTGTGTGTCCTTTTTGTCTTTTTTTCGTGACCGGCAACGGATCGCAACCCTCGGTGTTGCGCCCGCACCTCGCTCAGCTAGTGAGCGGCCGGTCTGTATGTGGGATCCGAACCCTCTGCGGGAGCGCCGCTGCGCTCCCAAGCGGCGCACTGTAGCAGTGCGCCACCAGGCCGGCCCCTTACTTGACTACTTCTAACAAGGCCAACATCTTATAATGAAGAGTCTAGAAGTCTGTCCAACTTAACCTTCTTCAGAAAACTCCAGAGGCAGGTGAAATGATACTATACTATCATTAAACGGTATCTGTAACCCTGAAAACATGCATGAGTGTGGCCTAATCTCCAAACTGAATCTGAGTTTCAGGCCCTCTTGTTCTGTTTGGTCTGCTTCTTGATTTAGTTGATGAGTGACAATGTTCTAGATCTTAGCCATCAGACTTCCATGAGATGGCACCTCTAATTAGATTCTAATTTTGCAAAACATTTCTTTTCTAGTTCCATTATGTTTTCCAGATTTGTTAGCCTAACATGGAAGCAAAGGAATGCCAGAGATAATTAAAGCTTTCTGAATTGTGGCTTAAGGCCAACTGGTGCCCAGTAAAGGGGTGATAAAAATAAAAAGTGGAAAAGAGGAGCCCAGCAGTTGTGCCACCCCCGAGAATGTAATGCTGATCACTGACCAACTGTCAAGATCTAGGAGTGGCAATTGCATTCCAAGGAGCTGGCACAAAGGATATAATGAGTGTGTGTACTGCCCGTATCATAGCAATCTGGGCCAGAAGGAGCAAAAGGATGATTAAGACAGGAGTGCAGCAGGGGGAAAGTTAAAATAAGGTGGAAGAGTCATCTTAGGGCATGCTGGTGGGGTAGGAACATCAGTTTGGTATCTGACCATGAGAAGAAGAATGCTGTGTCACATAACGAAGGCACTGCGTGATAATCTGCTGGGTGGGAAATACCCTCATTTTATAATTTAGGGAGGTTAACATTTCCTGTAATTGCAAAATGGAATTTAGCCCCAAAGTATTAAAGCTAATCATAGCTTAATCGGGAGATTTGACAATTTAGCACTAAATTATGTTGTGGATTTTTAAAATTGAAGAATTATTGTTACTATTAAACACTATATGAAATAAAAGGGTGCTTTTATTTCATTATAATTAGTTTTTAGCAGACATTCTTCACCATTAGAATAGCTTTTGAGACATTTGCATGGTTTCTGATGGTAATTTAAATGTTCCCTGTTAATCTAGAAAGCAAAATCCTGAGTGAGGTTACTGAATTGCAAGTAGACACATAATCAGTGTTTCCAATTCAGAAAGTTAATCAAGACCAAAAACACATTTGCTCAGATTTTATCTGCAAGGTAGTTTATTTGGCTTCCCCAATTGAACCACTCAGCAGAATAGGATGGCCTTAGATGTATAATTTCTGGAGAACACAGGAGAATCAAATTTATATATGTGGTTTTTATATCTACTGGCCTTGGGCAGGTGATATCTTTCTATCCAACTCTCTCAAGATATTACAACCCTGAGGAGTGTTGATAGGCATGTTGTATGATTCAAACTGAATCAGCTATTATTGATGCAGGTAAGGAACCATCAGTAAACTTCTTTTTTTTTTTTTTTTTTTTTTTTTTTTTTTTTTTTTGTCTTTTTGTCTTTTTCCGTGTCCGGCAACGGATCGCAACCCTCAGTGTTGCCCCCATACGGGACCGGGGACTGGCAACGGGATTGCAACCCTCGGTGTTGCTCCCGAGCCTCGCTCAGCCAGTGAGCGGGAACCGGTCTGTATGTGGGATCCGAACCCTCGGGCGGGAGCGCCGCCGCACTTCCCAAGCGGCGCACTATCCAGTGCGCCACCAGGCCGGCCCCTTTCATCAGTAAACTTCTGTTACTATTACCTTCTGAAAAAAAGATGGATAATGTTCAAGAAATACGTTGGAAGGATTAACCAGTAAACACATAGAACTGAATGTTCTTTTAGGACCCTAATGCTCTAAAAGATGTAATTACAACCTATTTTTCTTTATACGATATCCTAAGTAAAATTGGGGGCTGTTAATATGTTGGAAAGTGCATAAGATTACATGTTTTTATAATAGGGATGCAGGCATTCCAAACTATATGAATAAAAATACATGCATCTCTCTTGCATCTTACTGAAAGTATTAATCTAATTTTATAATAATGCTTACTTTTTAATATTAAGGCTCTGTAAAAAAAATTTATTTCTAAGATTTCAGTAGAGCACAGGTGGTGTATTTTTTAAAGCCTTTCCATTTCTCTTCACCAGCCCGTTATCATGTCCACTACATCATGTATCACAGCTAATAGCAATGCTTCTATTTTTGTTGAGTTGATTTAAGCTTCATATTTATTCAATGTGACTTTAATAGAGAATAATAATGGGAGATATTTGCTATTAGCATTAAGATTATACAGCCCTCATTTTACCTTACATTTAAATTTCCTTTTTGGCTCAAAGCAAATAATGCAAATTGTTGACATCTGGTTCATGGGTGGTATTATATGGAGGCTGGGACTCTGGGCTGTGGACTATTTGTTTTCTGGGAAGTCTATCCTTATCCTCACCTGAACCTCTGACTCTTGTGTTGTATTTTTTATGATTCTGAAATGCTTTGAGGGAAAGATATTTTAATGTGTACAATTTGTTTTATTTTCATACTGATCTCTATTTTTGTTTAAAACCGTGTTGCATCATGAAATCACTTAATCCAAAATAAATCTTCTTTTAAAAAATAGATTATGATTTCTCTGTTATGCTTCTTGGGAGGAAAAATCTCAGGAAGGAGGAGAACAAAAGTAGGGATAAAGATCTCATGGGATTAGTATGCAGTTCTGTCAATACAGGAAGTTCTTTTTATGGTATTTAAAATTAGGAATATTTTACTACTTGATAGGTCATTGATTAATGTTAAAGGAATGAATTAACACAAATAATTATGTCAACTCACATGGGTTGAGACTATTTGTTAAGCCATCTTGATTGAAAGTTTAGTTCATAAAAACATGCACACCACCACCACTACACACACCAATTTAACTTAGGGGTCGCATATTCACATGCCTACTGCAGGGTCCAAGTAAGCATTTAATGAGTGAAACTGGCTGAGTGTAAGCAACAGACAGTGGTGGGTCTTACCTAAAGAGGGCATTCTAATATTTTGCTTCGGCAGATCCTAGCCACATAAAGTTCAAATCTAGTGTCAAAAGATCTTCTGATTTATCAAGAGAAAACCATATGGATAAAAAATCATATGGATAGATACTCCCAAAAGATGTTTAGTTACTGGTTTTTCATTTAGAAAGAAAAAGCTAGCAATTTTCCAAAGCATAAATCATTGGAACAATATATTTGTGTACTAGTATATACAAGTATAAAACATAATATATAAATAATATATCATTTCTTTGACAATTTATATAATGTTATAAGATACAATTCTTGCTACACAAAACACTTGGGCAGTATAATAATTCATATCTAGGTTGGTATTCGGTCGGCACTGGAAAATGGACCCAAAGTCCAAATTCTTGAACCTTGTCATGACATTGCTAATGCATCCCTCTCCCTGCCCCTGTCCCTGCCTCCACCCCCAAATTAAATTTCTGAGTTTAAAGCCAAGTAAAAACTTGCTTTTTGTTACTATGAGGCTTTTGTCCCAATGTCCAATGCTATTTCTTTAGAATTGGATTAAGCTTTATGAAGGACATCTTTTGCAGTAAGTAGAGCTAGATCTAATGAGACCAAATGCTTTAGATTGAACGTTG
>NW_007726283.1:710406-711840 GCF_000696425.1 Galeopterus variegatus | reverse complement strand
CCCAAAGTCCAAATTCTTGAACCTTGTCATGACATTGCTAATGCATCCCTCTCCCTGCCCCAGTCCCTGCCTCCACCCCCAAATTAAATTTCTGAGTTTAAAGCCAACTAAAAACTTGCTTTTTGTTACTATGAGCCTTTTGTCCCAATGTCCAATGCTATTTCTTTAGAATTGGATTAAGCTTTATGAAGGACATCTTTTGCAGTAAGTAGAGCTAGATCTAATGAGACCAAATGCTTTAGATTGAACGTTGGTGTCTCCCCCAAAATTCCTATGTTGAAACCTAATCCCAAAGTGATAGTGTTTAGAGGGGTGGCCTTTGAAAGGTGATTAGGTCATGAGTGTGGTATTCTTGTGAATGGGGTTAATGCCCTAATAAAAGAGACCCCAGAGAGCTCCTTTGCCCTTCTGCCAAGAGAAGGAACAGCGAAAAGCCAGCTTTCACCAGATACTGAATGTGCCAGTGCCTTTGACTTGGACTCCCTAGACTGCTGAACTATGAGAAATAAGTTTCTATTGTTTATAAGCTATCCAGTCTCTGGTATTCTATTATAGCAGCCCAAATGGACTAAGACACCAAAAGAGGCCAAGAGGTTTCTCTGCCTGTTTCTTCCTAAGCTCACACTCACAGCTTACTTCTACATCTTGCTTCAAGGGAGCATCAAGTGCCAGGGAGAGAGCTGGCCAATAAAGAGAATTAAGAGAACACATTTTCTAATACATAAGCAGAGCGGGTCCAAATTGCCCACTACAGGTCTTCTCAGGGCAAAGTAGCCCTGAATGAAACAGTAAAGTCCTTCTGATGGGTTCAGAATAATGGGAGAGCCTAAATATAAGATTGTCAGCTTTGCCTAAGGCTGAGCAGCTCTCCCTACCTTGCAGTTTTATAGCCTAGAAATCCCAAAAGAGGATAAATTGTGAGTCTGGATCCTGAATTTGACCGATCCAGAACAGCATTTCTTCTTTGGGATGAAGTGAGGGAGATGGAGAGNATCCTGAATTTGACCGATCCAGAACAGCATTTCTTCTTTGGGATGAAGTGAGGGAGATGGAGAGGAGCTAGGCATTTCCCTTAGGGGGCAATGCTAGTCTTGAATGATTGGCTTGCTAGAATAAAACAGACAAAACAATTAAGCTATTTAAAATTTTTGGCTAAAGAGCTATTCACCAGTTAGTGGTAATTTACTATGATTCCAGTTTCAGTTAGGAAACCATATCAGCATCTTTTAAACTTTGCATCAAATCACCAATAATGATAGAGGACCCATCAAATATGGAGACGTAGCTTGAACCAGCCTTACCAATACAAAATTATTTGTATGTTTCATTTACTTTTCAGCAAAATTTTCATATATCAAACTTGGTTTCAACTTGAAAATAGGATTTTTTTTTCCCCTTCAACATTAATAACAACTAGTTCTTTCCCCCCCCCCC
>NW_007726283.1:691355-708761 GCF_000696425.1 Galeopterus variegatus | reverse complement strand
AAGGCTGCACCATTTTGCAGTCCCACCAACAGTGTATGAGAGTTCCTTTCCTTTTTCTCCACATCCTTGCCAGCTTTTATCATTCACAGTTTTTTGGATATTAGCCATCCTAACTGGAGTGAGATGATATCACAGTGTGGTTTTGATTTGCATTTCCCAAATGCCGAGTGACATTGAGCATCTAAGATCGTATTTTAAAAATTAGCCCTCCTCCTTGGAGAAATGATTCTAGGAAAAGTACAAGATGAGTTTGGAGCATCTTGGAAAAAGTAAGAAAATGATTTTTAAAAAACACCACCACTACCATGGGAGTCTGTCAAAGGGATGCAGGGGCTGACTAAGAAAGCACCAACTGCCAAAGCTGGAACAATTTAAGCAACAAAATAACAAAGTAAGTAAAGTAGTATCAGATTATAATACAAAATATAAAATAAATACCTATAAATTCATACTAATAAAGAAATGATTAAATACTTAATAAAAGAAACAATAATTATTTGAAATTCTCCTGTGCAGAAGAATTTCAAATAACTTATACAGATACGCCACTCTTAAATGTGGGCTGCCCATAATAACTTCTTTCCAAAGAATACAACAAAGAAAGGGGGAAAGGCGAGAAAAGTAACTTTATGGTGAAGAAACTGGACAAATATCTCAGCCAGGAGATCAAGTTCAAGATCAACAGTCATAAATCATGTGGCTAGTAGTGTATACCCTTAATTTGATGTGATAAAAATGACATTTTATCTCTGTGGTCTTCTTGCCCAAAACACATAATCCCAATTTAACCATGAGGAAAACATCAGACAAATTCCAATAGAAGGGCATTCTACAAAATAACTAACCAGCTCTTCAGAACTGTCAATATCACCAAAACCCAGGAAAGTCTGAGAAATGGTCATAGCCACGAGGAGCCTAATGATACATGGTGACTAAACGTAACGTGGTATCCTGGAAGGATCCTAGAACAGAAAAGGGACATTAGGTAAAGACAATGGAAATTTGAATAAAGAATGAGCTTTAGTTAATAACAGTATATCAATATTGGTTTATTAATTATAACTAATGTCAGATGCTAATGGAAAAATATATGGAAGTTCATGGAAACTCTCTGTACTAACTTCTAAGTTTTTCAAAAAATCTAAGACTATTCCAAAAATATATTAAAAAATAAATAGCTGGATTTACAGAGAAAAATTAGTCCAAAAAGCAGAACATGTAATAAAACTCCGAAAATTAATTCATTAATGGTTTTTTTATTTACAGGGTAACCAGTGACCAGTCTTTAACTATAACCAAATAGCAACTATAAAAATGAGCATAGACAACTATATAAACACTGAACAAATGGGAAGAACATTTGCTTGATATGGAATCAATGGTTTCATTCTGAGCAATATTTTGTGTTATAGATAGCAAATCTGATATTTTGTGTTAAAAGCAAATAAAGTTTTTAAAAAAGAGAGAGTTATAGGTTACTGAAAAATACCTTGGTGACAGAATCCACCTAATGAAAAAAGGCAAATGCCAGAGACTTAGAAAATAGCCACCCTGGTGCCATGCGTAGAAAGGTTCTGGAACAATTAACTCATTGTATAGATTGGTGTGCAAAAATCTAAAGAAACAATTTCACATTAAACAGTTAACTAAATTCATCATTCAAGCTATGCATAACACCGTTTGCCAAGTAGTTGGTAATACATCTATATCTCTTTTTAATTCTTAGAGTAATATCTTCATTTATCTGCTATTCCCAATAACTAAATTATTCTACATAAAAGATTTTTACAATTTATTAAAACTCCCTAAGTGTGAAAACCTAAAAATTTTAACTATTCTTATGAGGATCTTTTAAAAGATGTATAAATTTCTATGATCTTCAATAAAATATATGTGACAAAATGCATTTGTTGATGACTTAGGGTCACCCTTATAGATATTAACTACAATATTATGCTGTAATTGTTATACTGATGGATATTCAACAGTTTTATCCCTAAATTAAATGGTCTAGACTATGCTTTACCATGAACATCTTTCTAATCCTCCTTCCTGGTTGGCTAAAATTTTATTTGCTACATTCTTCACTCAAGTAACCCCTCACCATTTCCTGTTTTTGTGCCTTAAGTTAACGATATGCTGGGCAACCAGCTACACAAGCTCACCTAACATTATGGCTACATTAATAAATAGGGTGTTGATGAGGACCTGAGGGCTATTCTTGGATAAAAGGATGATTAAAAGTGCACGTATTTTAGACAAAGGTGTGAAACAGTGGCTTTCCCACCTGGATGATATGTGGCAATAAAATTCAGGCCATCACACGACCTGAGGGCTATTCTTGGATAAAAGGATGAATAAAAGTGCACGTATTTTAGACAGTGGTGTGAAACAGTGGCTTTCCCACCTGGATGATATGTGGCAATAAAATTCAGGCCATCACACACCTCAAAAGGAAAAACTTGGTTGGTGGGGGGAGGGGGATGGTCTAGTCTTACAGACTTTACATAGGATTAAAAGGAACATTGACCAATAACAATTAACAGTTGTCAACCACTCATCATTATTACATAACAAGGAATAAACTTTAACACACACATGAAGAGAAGGACAATCTCAGAATAAAGAACTGTTCTTTAAGTAAATTACTCATTATTAATAATCAGGTAGGATTCTGTTGTTTATAACCCAACAGTCCTAACTATTGCATTCTGCAAACCATAAAACCCTGTGTCTGGCACATGGGAAGTGCTCATGATACGACAACTGTGGTGGCAATTGTCTGATATCTCTGACCTCCTACATGAGGTAGGCACTTCCTTACCTAACCTCCATATAGTTCTGCCCTGTTGTCCAGAATGTGGACTGACTTTGACGAGGTGGGAATCTCTGTGGCTCTGACCAAAGGGGGAAAGACTTTCCCTTGGATTTGACTCAGTTCTCTCCCAATCTGTCCATTTGCCTTGATCACATTCAGCCATTTGTTAGAATTTGTTTCTTTCCTTTGGGGAGACTACATTTTACCTACTGGGTGGCCAGACATGTGAGCCTTGTTTTCTTGAGATACTAGAGCCCTGGGAGTAGAATCATGTCAGCTTCATCTAAAAACTAGAAGCAAACTCTAGGTCTTTCCTTTTCTGAGGGCTTATGACTCATTCTAAGGCACCAAGCATGGCTTATAAAAGCCTGGCCTACCTCAATCGGAGTGACTAAAATTAAGAGAACTGATAATAGCAGCAGTCAGAAAGAATATGGAGGAATGGGAATTCTTTGCATTGTTAGTACGAGTGTAAATTGATGGAACCACTTTGAAAAACTGTTTGGCAGCATTGTCTAATGCCAAACATATGCATAGCTATGACCAGAAATGTCAGCTTCTGAGTGTCCAACAGAAATGGGTGCTTATGTCTGCTGAAACACACATTCAAGAACTTTCATATCACATTATGAAAAATCTGGAAACAATGCAAATATCCACCAACAGTAGAATAAATAAAAAGATCATAATTACATTCATTCATTGGAATATAACTTAGTTATGAAAAAGAATCAATTTCTGCTGCAAGCAACAGCATGGATGAATCTCACAGACAAAAGAAAAGAAGCCCAGCACAAAAGAGGACATCTGTGTGAAGCTCAGGAACAGGCAACTGGTTGCCATGGGAACACTGACTCCGGGGGGAAAAAGTGCAGGGAGAATTCTGGGGAGCTAAAAATTTGTTATTACTTAATCTGGGTGGTGGTTTACACGGGTGTATATATATTTGAATTTTATCAACTGTACAGTTAAAATATGGGCACTTCTTTTATGTAAGTTATGGGTCAATAAAAAAACATTTTAAAATAAAGTGAATTTGCTTAAATGATAAAAATAAAAGCATAGTGTTTGCAGTATGACAAATCTAGCTTTATGCTTTATCTCTGTCACTTATTTGTTGTGTGACTTTGGGCAACCTCACCAACCTAAACTTCACTTTTCTCATTTGTAAAATAAGGATAATTCCTTACTCTTGCAGTGCTTTTTATATTAAGTAAGTTAATGTATATATAGCACATTGCTTTGCACTTGTTAAGTGCTCGGAAGATGTTACTTTCTTAACTCCTTCGGTCCTGGTGGATTGTCCTCATAGTTCCTATGTACTGTCTTTATGAGGCCACCAGATCTCAGTCCTATTTGTAGGAAAAGGGTGACTGACCTACCCTGGCCCAAAAAGTAATCCAGCTTTCCATTGGTCAGGTGACCAAATCACCTATTTCCTCAGATCCCTTTGGAAACTCATCTGCAAATGATTTGCCCGTATATCTGTCCATCCATCCATCCATTCATCCATCCAATCAACACTTACTGAGTTGCTGCTTTGTTGTGCCAGACACCATAATAAGTGCTGGGGAGACTGCTGAATAAAGCAACCATGGTTCCTGCCTTTGGAGTGTTTATAATCTCATGGGGAAGATAGGCAATAAACAAATCTATAATTACTAATTGTGGTTAAAAAAAAAAAAGGGCCATAAGAGCATAGAGCATAAGAACAGACAGCAGTGGTGGAAAGAAGGTCTCTCAGAGGATGCAGCATTTAAGATGAGAACTAAAGGTGGAAGAGCAGCCAGTCATTGAAAGATCAGAGGGAAAGCTCCCAAAGTATCCTATCATTGCAGTCCTATAAACACCCAAAATAATTACAGAGTATACATAAAAGACAGAATCACTCTCAAGGAAAATCTCCTCACATATGAACAGTATATCATCTGTTCTGCTTCTCAGAAGTTTTTTGCCTACTTCCTGTTCCATAGAAGTCAGAAAGCCAGGTGAGTAGGTTTCCCCTCTAGTAACACAAATTCATTTGTATAAAGAGTTTTGGAGTTGGGACATAATGGGAAATAAAAAATAACAGGTAAGGGCCGGTCCCGTGGCACACTCGGGAGGGTGCAGCGCTGGGAGCGCAGCATCGCTCCCACCACGGGTTCGGATCCTATATAGGAATGGCTGGTGCGCTCACTGGCTGAGCGTGGTGCGGGCAACACCACACCAAGGGTTGCGATCCCCTTACCGGTCACGAAAAAGACAAAAAAATAAAAATAAAAATAAATAACAGGTAAGTAACCTGTATTTAGATTATAGTGCAGTATACTGGAAAGATCATGGGATTTTTAGTCTTTCAAATTGTCTTCACTTACCAACTGTATGGCCTTAAGCAGGTCACTCAAACTCTCTGAGCCTGAGTTTTGTCATCTGAGAAATGGGAATAATGATGACTACCTCAAGGTTGTGTTCTAAGAATTAAATGAAATGACACATACATTGCATCTTGCATGAAAAAGTATTGCGGTGCTTTATTTAGAACATTCGTATGTGTCATTTCACTATAAAAGCATTAATTCTTTGTATTCTAATTTATGTAGTCTCACTACAGAAATGTCAACTTTTAAAAACAGTGGGTACATTCCTTTTTCTTAAATATCTTCCTTTAACCTTGGTTATTGGTTTGCAATTCTTAGTTCTGTGCTAAATCTTTTACACAGGCAGTAACCCCCTGACCCCAAACCTCCTCAGGCAATCCCGGGCAGCGGCAGGGAGTGAGCATGGCCCAAGATGTGAACACTGGGTTTGGGGATGATATCAGGGCTTTTAGTGCTGCATGTGGCTGCAGGTGGCTGCAGGTGAGATAGGCTCAGCTTGGCTTGCTTTTTGGACTTTGGGCCCTCCTGAAAAACTACATTTTCCTTTCTTTCCCATTGTCTGCAGCTGTGCAGTCATAAGGCTTCCTGTAATGTTCCAGAAAAGGAGAGGAGGGTAGGAGAGGAGAGAAAGCAGGTCAGATGATTTTGCTCTCTAGACAGTCTTCTCTGTTAGGGCTAGCCCAAAAGGATCTACAATCTTCGGCTCTAGACTGAGCCCTAACTTCCAATGGACAATTTGCTCTCACAGTCTCTTTCCTCATCTGTAAAATGGGATAATACTAGCCTTGCTTACAGTAATCTCAGGATTGTTGAGGCTCAAATAAACCTGCATGTGAAAGCTCTATAGTAACTAAAAAGCGGCATAGACTTCAGGTGCTATTCATATTAATACATCCTGTGCACATTTAGTATGCATGGCTGGCTGGCCTAGAAGCTTTTAAACCTGCTTGGGACTGAACTGCTAGAAGGGGATTTTTCTAGGTCAGTGAGTAATGGAAAGTGTTTCAAAGGTACTGCCTATCTTTATTTTGAAAGAGCAATCTTTTCAGAGACAGGCTTGATAATGAGAAGAACTCAAGTGCTGAAAGATGAAGAGATAATTAAATACTATATAAAACTAGCCTATTCTGATCATTTGTATAATTTATCTGGGCAAATATAAATATGCTGTTGGCCTTTATTTTGAAAGAGCAATCTTTTCAGAGACAGGCTTGATAATGAGAAGAACTCAAGTGCTGAAAGATGAAGAGATAATTAAATACTATAAAAAACTAGCCTATTCTGATCATTTGTATAATTTATCTGGGCAAATATAAATATGCTGTTGGCCTAGCTTAAACTGAACAACACCCACTGAAGTAATGGGAACTGATCAAATCTTCATGTCTGCAATTTCCTGTTCTTAGCAGGAAGAGAAAAAAGACAAATACCCTGGGTGAGAGACAGGAAGAAATAAAGACAAATGATTTTATGCCTATGCAGCTTCTCTCTAGTACACCAAAATAATCATCTGTAAAGTGCTCAAAAACCTCATATTTAAAAAGATGCACCCTGAATTTAGGCTTACAAGAAAAAGGCTGTCATTGGTCATTACATGTGCCTGTTTTTCAATTTCTCAAACTGTTCTCAAGGTGGGGTTGGTTGATATATGCTTTTTTGTTGACTTCTACTATATACAAGTCTTTCTTCTGAGAAGGAAAACTGCAGAAATATCAGACCAGATCCAGGGACCCCTAAACTCAAGCCTGATAATCAAGGAGCATGAGAGGAAAAATCAATGGGTTGATTCCCTTGTATGTTTTCAAGGGAATCAAATATTTCAAGACACAATTTAAAAGAATCCTTAATCTGTGGTCGTATTTCCATTGTAGAAGAATATGCTCTTTCTAGTTAGCATTAATTTAAGTCCCTACTAATTTGAGTTAACATGAAATGGGAAAATCTGAAGGGCCTAACTGGCCTGCATGCTTTTCACCTTTGATGTCTAGCAAGAGGGTCAGTAGAATAAAAACATTTAGTATTTATTTGCAAAATTACAGAAAGCAGAATCATTCCAGGCCCTCGCAGCTCAAACAGAAAAGCATATTATATATCACATGAAATAATGATGAAAAGTAACCTATAGGAACCAGTTCCAAAATCTTTTCTGGATAATTTGGTACATTTGAAATCTAGTGTGCTTTTCATGCCTCTCTTAAGCACTCTATAAAACAAGATACTCTCAAATGCATTAGAACATTTCTGTTTTGATTGGCTTAGAATGGCTGGAGGTACTTGGAATGATTTATAATGAAATAAGCACATGGCATGGCGTCACCAGTCATTTTCTTCAGAGCCTCTTTGCCCGTTTTATAGAAATTGCATAACTGGGAAGTAACACAATGAAAATCTTACACTCTGCTGGTTGAAAGCTGGATCACAATTCCAAAGTCTAGGTAAAAGTTTATAGCTAGAGTAGAATGCCAACATTTTATTTCACCTTTCAAAATGCTAAATATTTTAATTCATTTATGTAGCTGTTTGTTTTGTATGGCAGCTAAAGCAAAGGGTAGGTTTATTTTACTTTCCCTTTCCTTTAATTAACTGTGGTTTATTTCAGAATTTCAGAAAAGCTGACTGATGTAAGAGAGGTCAAAGTATATAACTACAGAAGTTAACAAGGAAACCAATTTTTCATAGGATCTGAGTTCTTGCAAGCAGTTATGCATCTCTGGATGATTGAAGCTAAAAAGGAATATATTTAAAGGCTCACAGAAACAAGATTCACACTGGAAAACCAAGTTCAGGATAAAATAACTAGGAACAAAATCCAAAGTCATGTCCATAAGATTGCTCAGGCAAAGACACCATTACTGCCCAAACAGGATTCTACACTGCAGCTTGTGCCATGGACACTACTAGCAGCAGACACAGAAGCTGCCACGAGAACTGCTGCTTCCAGGACCTGATCTCCCTGCTACTTCTCCTTCTGTCTCAAAGTTATTCATGGCCCAGCCTCACTTGCTCCAGATTCAAAGGTTCAAGTGTGTATGTGCCATTGACAGACCCTAAGATAATTGCTCCTGCCAAGCTGCAAGGGAGGCTTGGTATGTGAGTATTTGTCACTTTCACTACCCTAGACTGAAAAGGTAAGGAATTCTTTCAATACTGTAGGGGTTAAGATACAGAGTGGCCTTAGAGTGACAGATGCCCCAATCCTGCAACAGCAAACTGGTCACCATGGTTAGAACAGTAGTTCTCAATTGTTTTCATCCTCAAACTTTATACTCAGAAGTGACTAAGGACCTTAAAGAGTTTTGTGTAGGTTATATCTATCAATACTCACCATATTAGAAATTAAAAGAGAAAAATTTAAAATATTTATTAACTCATTTAAAATATCAGGTCCATGTTAACATAAATAACATATTTTATGAAAAATATCTATATGATCTGAAACAAACAAAATAGTGTTAAGGGCAACATTGTTTTACATTTTTGTAATCTTTTTAATTTCTGGCTTAATAAAAAGTGTTTGGATTTTTATATATGCTTCTATGTTAATCTGTTGTAATAGCACATATTCTATAGTCTCTGGAAAACTCCATTATATGCTTGTGAGAGAATAAGAGTGAAAAAGGTAAAAATTATCTTAACGTTACTATGAAAATAATTTTGACTTTGGGGATTCCCTGAAAGGGTCCTGGGGTCTCTTTACCATAGTTTGAGAATTGCAAGATGAAAGATTCACTTCGTGTTTGAAATGAGATAATATACACTACATTAAAACACACTATTCTTTGGATCTCTATCTGTATTCTTATCACATATACTTTTATCGAGGACTTGGAAATTTTGCTCAGAGGTTGGCAGGATTGAGCCTGCATCAAATCACTAACACTACGGTGTTTTTAATAGATTGCAAAAATAATAGCAGGATTGTGTTTTGGTTATTCTACTGAGCTTTGCTCTCTCCCTTGAATTCAAAGGTTATTTCTGGCTCTGATTTCTGATCAGATCTACAGTACTCTAAATTTGAATATTTTAAGCAATGGTAGATGAATTCTTTCTTTTATATAAACCTTTTATTTTACAACAGTTTTAGATTTACAGAATTATTCCAAAGACAGTATAAAGAGAACCTGCATTCTCCACAACCAGTTTCCCCTATTCGTATGTTACACTAGTAGGGTACATTTGTCACAACTAATGAACCAGTATGAATACATTATTATTAACTAAAAGTTTTCATACTTGATTCATATTTCTTTAGTTTTTCCAAATGTCAGTTTTCTGTTCCAGAATTCCACCCAGGATACCACCTGACATTTATTCATCACATTTAGGCTCCTCCTTGCTGCAACCATTTCCAGACTTTCCTTGTTTTTTATGACCTTGACAATTTTGAGGAATGTAGGTCAAGTATTTTACAGAATGTCCCTCAGTAGGGATTTGTATGATGTTTTTTCTCATGGTTGGACTGGGGTTATGGTTTTGGGGAGGAAGACCACAGAGAAAAAATATCAGTCTCTTCACATTATATTAAGGATACATACTATGAACACGACTTATGACTGTTGACGTTAACCTGGATCATCTGGCTCGAGGTACTGTTGGTCAGATTTCTTCACTGTAAAGTTGCTCTTGTTTTACTTCCTCTCCATACTGTACTCTGGGGAAGAAAGTCAACTACGGGCAGCCCACACTTATGGAATGAGAAATTATGCTTCGCCAACTGCATGGAAGATTTGTCTATTCTTTCCCATTCATTTATTTAGTCATTTATTTATATCAATATGAGCTCATGGATACTTATGTTATGCTTTGGGTTATAATCCAATACTGCTTTATTTATTGTGTTGCTCAAATTGTCCCAGCTTTGGCCATTGGGAGCTCTTTCTGTTGGCTCCTGGGCCCCTTTGACATACCCTATTATTGTGTGATGGTGTTTGTTTGCACTTCTTTCTTTCTGGAACTACAAGATGGTTCAGGCCTATCCCCAGTCCTAGAATCAGCCATTTCTCCAAGAAGCTTTGGTTCCTTTTCTTGGAGAATGGTGTTGGAAAACAAGACCTGAATGTTAGATATGCTTGTTGCCTCTGGGTGTCATTGATTTTAGGCACTCCTAGATGATAGAGCAAGGAGAGATATGTGTGTATACTACATGTATATATACACATCTACAAATATTTCTGTATGTAAACACGTGTATCTATATCAAGCTAAAATGATACCATGTCTCTAAGTTTGATCCATTGCCACATGAATCATTCTAGCCTCCTCCTGTTGCATTTTTTAATATGCTTGTATATTTTTAATATACTTGTATATTAATTTAAAAGTAAAGCAATTTTGGAATGGTAGGAGTGAGAGAAAACAAAAGGATGAAAAGAGCAGGGACTCCAGAGACCAAAGTGAATTTAATACCCAACAGCTTGTGCTCCTTTGTTAGTAGCTACAGTTATCAAATATACACAGTAAAAAACTGTGTAGTAGAGGATGAACTCAAATCCTGGCTCTCCTAGTTACTGCTTGGGCTACTATGGGCAAGTATATAACCTCCACGTCCCTTAGGTTTCTTATCTTTAAGAAAGGAAAATACACGGGCCGGCCTGGTGGCGCACTGTAGCAGTGCGCCGCTTGGGAGCACGGTGACCCTCCCGCCGAGGGTTCGGATCCCACATACAGACCGGCCGCTCACTGGCTGAGCGAGGTGCAGGTGCAACACCGAGGGTTGCGATCCCGTTGCTGGTCCCGGTCCGGTACGGGCGCGACACTGAGGGTTGCGATCCGTTGCCGGTCACGAAAAAAGACAAAAAGAAAAAAAAAAAGAAAAAAAGAAAGGAAAATACAGCACTTTACCTCATGGGACCGTGTAAGGATTAGATGAATTAACACAAGCAGCACATTTAGAACAGTATCAGGTTCATCATTTATGAGCTATTGTTACTATGTACACTACAGGACAAGTATATTATTATTTCCATTTTACAGATGAAAAGCAGATGCAGGGCCGGCCCCGTGGCTCACTCGGGAGAGTGCGGTGCTGGGAGCGCCGAGGCCGCGGGTTCGGATCCTATATAGGGATGGTTGGTGCACTCACTGGCTGAGCGTGGTGCGGATGACACCAAGCCGAGGGTTGCGATCCCCTTACCAGTCAGCAAAAAAAAAAAAAAAAAGAAAAAAGAAAAAAAGAAAAGCAGTTGCACAGAAATTTTCTAACCTGTTCAAGTTCTCAGCTAGTAAATTACAAAAACAATCTCTCATAGTCCGATTTTTAAAGGGTTTCTGAACAGCTGTGAATTTATTTCTCTTTCTGTAAAAATTAAGCTGTAAAATTCTCTCTTAAATCTAAAGGTAAGGCTTACTACTAAAAGGACTTAATGATGCTTTAAATATTCTCAACGTCAGGGATACTGCGATAATCAGTAATATTACCATTTCCCACATTACAGAAATTTTTATGTCATGAAGGGACTAAACTAGTGGAGTAGATTGGCTTTCTCAATGCTCATGCTGTCACCATAAACCGGTAGAGGCAAAGATCACTCCTAACGAGGGAGTTGGTCGGGGTCAAAAGTTAGCTCTGCCTTATCTGTGAATATTACTGCTTGTTGTAAGAAGACTCACTAGGTGAAGGGTTCCTGGAAGGCTTACCATTCCTTACCTGGCATGTACTCTGGGAAATGTGACAACAGGTCGTAATTCATGGTATATGCGGTTGGCAGAAGAAGTTTCTTAGGAAAGTGAAAAGGGAGATTTGTTGAGGGTAGATAGTAGGCATACAAAATGACAATTTTGTATCCTATCTTTATTTTTTTGCTCCACATGATACCTACTTCTCTCTAAACACTAGTGACTAATTACCCACACAGCCCCCTGGACTTTACCATTTGTTGACCTTTGAGCTTCATTTTGAATCTGGGTACCTCTACCAGGTAGATTCTGAAAGAGAAAGTAGTCACTGCCTTCTCCATGATACCTACTTCTCTCTAAACACTAGTGACTAATTACCCACACAGCCCCCTGGACTTTACCATTTGTTGACCTTTGAGCTTCGTTTTGAATCTGGGTACCTCTACCAGGTAGATTCTGAAAGAGAAAGTAGTCACTGCCTTCTCCCCTTTCCTTACCAATGACTTCACCATATTTTTTCCCAATGATCCCTCCTAGCATCAATCATAAGATTTGAGGGAAATCATAAGCATCTTATAAGTCATTTTACAAGTATTTACATAGGACCTAGTATGTCTCAAGCATTTTGCTAGTCACAGGGTGCAGTAGAGAGCCAGACATATGCAGTCCTTCTCATTGGGAAGCCTGCAGACCACTGGTAAATGACAACAGTTTGCACCAACCAAGGGTTTACTCTTCTCAGGTGCTGTGTTTGGTATGCATTATCACATTTAAATCTCACAGAGGTAGCTATTGCTATTATCCCCATTTTAGGGATGAGAAAAGTGAAGATTGCGCAAACTCACACAGCTAGGAATGGGCAGACCTGGGACTTGAATGCCACACACTTAACCACACATACACCGTCTCTCTCTCACAACATCTCGTCTCACGAGGCAGGACCTTAGGGCCCAGTGCATTTGTGTCTGCAGGGTAGCAGCTCTTCTACAACTTTGCTATGATTTCTACTGAATTCTTTGGTTTGCAAATATAAAGGATTCTCTGAAGCACAACCTTAAACAAATCGTGGTAGACAGCTGGGAGAGAACAGCTGCAGACAGAAAAATGTGGCCGGATGCTCTGGGGACGGGCAGGATTGATATGCAGTCAGGTGGCTCCGTGGAGAGGAAGCAGTGACAGGCTGAGGTAAGAGGAACTGACAGACTCAACCATCTAGAACCCAGACCACACGGGAAGGAGGTACCTTAAATATCTTAGGACAAATTTTTATCAGGTTATGCAAATACAATTACAATATAGGTTTGCTTTCCTTTGCTTATATCATTTGAGTGATTATTGAAATAAATTTAAAAACTATTTTTTTCCTGAAGTATGCCTGATATAAGGAGGTGGAAATAACTCAGGATTAAGAATTAGAAGACCCAAATTCTTGTTGAGATATGCACCATCTAGTTCAGATGTGTGATCTTTTGCAAGTCCCTTAACTTCTCTCGTTCCAGGTTTCCTCTTTTCTAAGCCAAGGGAATTGGGCTACTGAACCTTAAGGATTTTTGAAGCTCCAAACTGCTTTGATGCTATGATTTATTGAAAATTTGTGTTGTCTCTATCACTGCATTAAACAATTTATGGTTTAGACACAACCCTTTAGGCTTATGCTGTCCATATAGTAGCCACCAACTACATGTGGCTATGAAACACTTGAAATGTAGCTAGCATGACTGAATTTTAAATTTTATTCCATTTTAATTAAACTTAAATTAAAAAACTGACACTGTATTCAGTTATTGAAAAATTTTTCATGTGTTCAAAACACCTTAGGAATGTGAATCTGTGTTTTTCAACAGTAAATTTTGCGAATTCTAAATACAGAGCAAGTATTTCCGATGAAAATTTAGCATCTGAATTGCCACATGCTTCAAATGTAAAATGCATGCCAGATTTAAGACAATATAAAAAAGGAAATTAAACATCTCAATAATTTTCATAATTTTACATGTCGAGATGATATTTGGATATACTTATTTGGGGTTAAATAAAATATATTATTAAAATTAATTTTATCTGTTTCTACTTTTGAAAATGTGGCTACTAGAACTTAAAATTAAAAATGTTCATGGCATTTCTTTTGGACAGCTTCGGAAGTTTATACTCTACAAACCAGTGGGTGGTTGGATTGGCATACAGGCCCTAGTCAATCATGGATGGATGTTTCAGAGGAAAGAATTGTGTCAACCTTTGAGAAAGACACCTGTACCATCTGAGTCATTACTCTCATCAGGAAAGTCTTGCCCCCAATACCTTTGCTAACAGGGTTTGCTTTAGAGAGCCAGGGGATGTGAGGTCTCCTAGAGTCTCTCTGGTTCTCAATGCTCCCAAAATTGGGATGTGCTGTAGGCACCATGGATAAATGCACCGTGGATTTCTCCATCTCCTACACTCAGCACTCCTACCTCCAGAGTGTGGATCTGTTTGGAAAAATCTGTCTTCGTTCAATATGAGTACCCTGCTGGGTAAAGGTTTGAGTCACACCCCTTCAGAGGCTGTTGGCCTTCTCCATCTCCTACACTCAGCACTCCTACCTCCAGAGTGTGGATCTGTTTGGAAAAATCTGTCTTTGTTCAATATGAGTACCCTGCTGGGTAAAGGTTTGAGTCACACCCCTTCAGAGGCTGTTGGCCTCTCTGTGTCTGGCTAACTTTAGCCTGACCACAGGTTTCTGATTTATTCAGTTGTGTACAGGTAGTAGTGCTTGTTTTGCACTTTCCACGTGGATTGAAGAGTAGGATCTTGACATAAAAAATAATGGAGAAGGTCTTCTTCAGAAGGGAGATGTGTCAGTGGCAGGAGTTTTGAGTTTGAGGCCTTCCTCTCTATGCAAAATTCCACCCTCCTACTCTGCATTTATAGGGAGTGAACATGAGATCAGGGAGAATCACCTTCCCTGGTAGGCATGTGGTCAGTATGTGGTGACTGGCTTTGTGTGATTGCAGTATGTCACCTTCCCTGGACAAAATATGGTGGATATCATGGCATGATCAGAGAGGATCATCATGCTTGGTCACATGCGGTGATTCATTTGGAGTGGCGGGGGAGAACCACCATCCCTAGTCAGTGTGTGATGACTAACCTGGAGTGACTGGGAAGGAGCACTGCACTAGTTTGCTCAGGCTGCCCTAACAAATACCACAGAGTAGGTGGCTTAAACAACAGAAATTTATTTTCTCACAGTTCTGGAGGCCAGAAGTCCTAGATCAAAGTGTCAGCAGATTTAGTTTCTTCTTAGGTCTCTCTGCTTACTTTGCAGATGGCCACCTGGGTCCTCACATGGTTGTCTTTCAGTCTGTGTTGTCTGTGTCCTAATGTCTTCTTATAAGAACACCAATCGTGTTGGATCAGGACCCACTCATATTATCTCATTTTACCTTAATTACTTTTTTATAGGTCCTATCTCCAAATACAGTCATATTCTGAGGTGCTCAGGGTTAGGACTTCAATGTATGACATAATTCAGCCCCTAAAAACCACCATCCCTGGTCAGTATGTGGCATTCAAGGATGATAAGCTTAATGAACTGTGTGGTCAGAGGCAATGACCACAGAATGACCATCAAATCACAGGGGGATTTCCTACTCAAAAGAATGGGAGCAAGAACATACATTTTTGACATGGTTATGAATGAGTTTAGGTAAATGAGGTAGGATGAAAGAATGAAGAATTTTCCTGCAAGGCCAGATGGTACAGTCTCCTCCTCAGCACCAGAATTCCTTGTTAGTTGAACCACAGTGCCTGAGACCAAACAAGTATAGTTGAATGTCTTGTGGGAGTGTGTGATAAGTCCTACTTGACAGGTCTGACACTAGACACGAGGGTTTACAATTTATTTAGTGGCATAAAAGAAACACATGGAACAAGTATAAGCCCTGCACCAAATAACACAGGGCAAAAAGGTAATCAGTATGGGAGCAGAAAGTAAAAAATCAGCAAAGATTTCTGATTTCTGGAGAGAGTAACCTGAAAGTTGGAAATTGATGAACAGGTGCTGACGAGGAGGATGGTGAAAAGCTGGAGCCAAGGCAGAAGCAGGAAAATGCAAAACATGAAAAGACCCCTTGGAGGCTGGTTAGAGGAGAGAGATTGGGATTGAGAGGACTAGTTTAAAGTGATGACAGACAGAGAAAGGTCTGTGTGTAGGTATGAAGTAATGTGGAACTAGTTTAGTGACAGAGGATAATGCATGGTGAGTGTGAGAAGATTGCTAAGAACTGGTGATTGATCACATGTTGAAATGAAGGCGGTCCAGAGTTAAACACACATAACAAAACCACTGAAATAATGTAATCCTGTGAACCCAGGAAGGTACTGATTCCAGTGCTGGTGTTGAGACCTCTGGGATGCAGCATGTGTGTTCACGAAAGAAAAGACGGGAACAGTCTCATTGGTTTGTGGACTCTTAGAAATCTGAAGTCAATTTAAGCATACAGCTTTTTTTTCGTTTGTCTGTGTCCATCCTAACTTTGGGCATCTCTAGTTTGCCCAGTGGTTAGCAACAAGAATTAGACAGCTGGAAGCTGTATTCTCTACCTGACAAAGCTTAGGGGATAGACACATTAAACTGGGAGGAGTCAGTGTAAGTAACAACAGACTTCATTAAAAGACATGATGTATTCTATGCATTTGTCTTGGGGAAAAGCAGTGTAGAAGAGCAAACAGACAGCTTGATGCGAATTTGCTTGGCTTATCAGGATAGAACAAGAAAAACTCCCCTTTAAATGTTGACTGAATGAATATTAGTCTTTTGAAAGCAAGAGAACAAGTCCACTCCCAATATCTTTACCCAATAGTTTTCTACAGTTATTGTAAATATACTCTGTATAACGAATCTATATATATGTAAATATATATTTGCAACCAATTTATATACATGTGTCTTTTACATAACTTTCAACTTTTTCATTGTTTTCAAGGGGTAACAGATCCCGAGTAGGTTACTGTGAACTTTCATTTTTCCTTAGCAATGTATATGCAGAATTAGCAATTCATTGTATTTAGACTCTCTCTACACCAATGCCTCAGAAGGACACCTTTCGCTGGAGCAGACCTTAGCAGGGGGTCACAGCCTCCATAAATCCCCAAGCGATGTTGATGCTCCGAGGAACCTCTGCCAATTTGTAGTAAACTGGGCTTTCCACTTGGGGTGTAGGTTCGGGTCATGAAGATGACCAGGAAGGGTCAGAAAGTACATCTTTGGTAGATACAGAAGTTTGGTAATGAGTCACAAGCAGCTGGGATAGATTTTGCATCTTCCCTCCCCCCAGTCTGGGATAGTCACACCTTGAGGACTGGGCACTCTGCAGGTGAGAAGGGCTGCACCCAGTTACAGTGACAGTCCTGCGCGCGGCCTCCGCACCGCCGCCTCTACCGAGCACCCCACCTGCCCCGCAGCGCCGCCCAGCCTCCCGCCGGCCTGGCGCGGGCCACACCCTCTCACCGCCGCGGCCCCGCCCACCAATCGTGTTGGATCAGGACCCACTCATATTATCTCATTTTACCTTAATTACTTTTTTATAGGTCCTATCTCCAAATACAGTCATATTCTGAGGTGCTCAGGGTTAG
>NW_007726283.1:685115-691345 GCF_000696425.1 Galeopterus variegatus | reverse complement strand
CCGCCCAGCCGCCCGCCGGCCTGGCGCGGGCCACACCCTCTCACCGCCGCGGCCCCGCCCCGCAGCACGCGCCGCGGGCCTGCGCCCCGCCCCTCCCGTCACGTGACAGCCCCACCCTCAGCGCGCGCTCTGATTGGCTCTTCCGCCCGAGGGGGTGGGATAGAGCGAACAGCACAGCCCCCAGACGCGGCTGCAGTTTTCAAACCTCAACTGTAAGCTTCGTCTCGGCTGCCGTCGCCGTTGTCACCTCACAGGGGGCCAGGTCATAACTGTCTGCCCTTGTTCGGAAAAGTAAAAGTGGGTTCTGCCACACTTGGAGCGTGGTGCCTCACCCGGCTGGAGCTGGAGAACGCGTCCTGTCGCGGCCACCGGCGTGGGGCGGGACAGGAGCCCCCTCCGAGGGGGCAGCCTCGAGAGAACCTGCATCGACCGGAGCGGTCAGTGTCCTCCACCTCGCGTGTCCGCGGTCCCGCCGGAATTGGCGGGTGGGCTCGGACGAGCCCCCGAACCAGCCCCCTTTACTCTGGGTGCAGAGACCCCGAACATATGGGAGGGCGAAGAGGGGTCCAGTAGGTGCAGCCTGATCCAGGGTCCCCTCGGACCCTCGTCCTGGCGGACACCGGCTCGGACTGTGCCGCCCTTGAGATGGCCCGACTGCTCCCGGCCCTTCTCCGCGTTCCGGCCGGAGTCCTGCTTCCGTGGTTCCCTGGGTTGGGCGCGGGGGCGGCCGGTGGTCCTCCCGGCCCTTCTCATCCCGGGAGCGGGTCTGTGTGTCTGCACGTGCGCCCCGTCGCCTGGCCGGCCCGGCGCTCCCGGGGTGGTCCACGCAGGGGCCCCTTCCACGTCGCGTCAACGTGGTCCTTCGTGTCCCTGCCGAGTTCCCCGCTGCGGTGTGGGCACAGGACGTGTTCGCATCCGGACTCGTGGACACGTCCTGCTCACAGCTGCCTTTCGTCTGGAAAAGGTTTATGCTCATCTTGGGAGGCATTTTCAGTTGCTGCTTGTGAACAGTTCTTTAGAAACAGTGACTAGAGAACAAGACGAATTGTAGCTGATTATCAGCGATCGGATTTCATTTTGACGCCCTATAAAACCCCTTAAGTGTACGCGAGCCATCCTCTTAACTGTACAACTACAGGATGGCTGCGATTTTGACATCTACCCAGGCTCTTCGATTTATAGTAAGTTATTGTAGGGAAAAGCGCTTCATTTGAATTCCCTCATCGGAATAGGCAGAGACAAAGTTGACTTTATGGCAGCTGGTAGCTGGTATTCTTTCTGTCCGTCTGTGATGGGACTAGAAGCACTCTGACATCATTTGCAAATTAAAATTAAGAAAAAATTTTTTTTTTTAAAATTCAACCGTAATACTGATCAGATTTCAATAATATGTAAACACATCGGGTCTATCACATTCCCCGATTGTTTTGCCTGTGTAATATTTACATCTGTGGTTCTAATGGATAAGCTGAACCTTGCAGGGGTGTTTGGTATGCTGTGGCCCCTTTAAGTTTACAAGTCTTTGAGAATGTGTGGGCTGAGACTGAATGGTCTATAGAAATGACTGGGCAAGTGGCACCTATGTAAACTGGCATTTTGAAACCAGGAGCACAATTTTATTAAAGAAAAATACAGTAAACCAGTTTTTCATTAATACACCGTTCTATAGTTTTATGGTGAACTGTCAAGAAGTAGTTTTCAACAACTTCTAAAATGTTTGTTTTATAAATATTAAGCAACATAGCCATAGAGTTGTGTATTTTTTTAAAAGCTGGTCCATAGAAGCAGTGCCCAAAGTTACAGACCTCTCTTCTCCCCTGATCCTCCTCCTCTGAGCAGACGCTCAATTAATTTTTTTCTAATATTTTAATCATCGGAGTTGTTATTAATAGCTGCTTTATTTTTAAGATACACGTTATACATTTTAGATCATCTTTTTAAAATATGGATCTAAAATTGAAGTCAAATTTATTTACTTACATGGCAATGTGTTTAAGTTTTAAAAGTAAAATTTCTGTAACAGTTTGAAGACCTTTCTTTTGTGTGTGTGGATAGAATGGTTGCAGTTTCTCTTGGGATCATTGAATAATGAATTACAATTTGGTTAAGATAGAATCAGTTTTTAGGAAAGTGGAGACTTGGCTAATCGCTGTGTCAACATGTGAACAACAAATTTGAAGAAGATACAGGCATTTTATGGCAGACATTTCTAGTCAAACAATTTTATTTTTAAGCTTGCATTGACAGCGTTTCACTGGTTTTAAGTGAGCATCTAAATATGTTTTTAAAGCTTTGTTTTGAAGCTATTTTGCATTTATAAGGGAGAATTTCCTTATCAAAATTTCTGTTTTAATCTTACTCAATTTAAAACCCAGAAATCAAGGAAATCAATAAGTAACACTTTCCCTTAATCCTTACATTGTCTCAAAATTGCATATATCGTATATCTGAGTGCATATTTCCTGTATATAAAATTGGCACCTAAGAACTGTGCTCCTAGACTTACTACTTTTAAAGGATTTTGACTGATTCTTGTTTGTATTTTTATGACTCCTTTTGCACTCAGTGGGTACTTATTGTGCCAAAAACACTAACAGTCATTTACGTTCTATCTTTTCACTAGAGAAAACTTCAAATGTAGTCAGTTGTTTTTGTTTTACATAACATCGATGACAAAATTCAATTTTTAAAAAAATTTAAGTAGTTTATAGTCTGTGATAGACTGTTATCAAAGGCTATTTCTTCGAATATTTCAATTAACAAATGTTCTCATAGATTTAGTTATAGCATATATTTTTACCTAAATATGTTGTAATAAATGTTGCAATTTTCAAGGCATACTTTAGTAAACATTTTTCTTTGATTTATTTATTCTTTTTTCAAAACATTTAACTTCAAACTTCAGTGCTATTGTAAACATGTAAACTAGTCATTTTCTTTTAGTATTTATATGCAATATATTTTGGTTCATCCCTGACCCTTTGCAACTACTCCAAAAGAGGGCGTAGTTATACTTCAAGCATTGAAAAATTTTAACAGTGAGATGGAAGTTTCCTCTTTAATCCTTAAAGGATCAGATTCCATTTTGCATTGTAGTAGTCACTGAATAAATAGTACTTAAGTGATGCTATGAAGTAAACAGTAATTTATTTTACAACAGAAATCTAATTTTCTATCTGATGAATGACAAGCAGTGTGTTTGTTGGACCGCTGTATTTCCATTTTTCAACATCTTATCCTGGTTTACAGTGATTGGGTTTAATTCTTTTTCTGAAGATGGGAAGAGACAGCATCAGATCTTATGATCTTGGCACAGAATCAGGCCAAGGGTCGTTGCCTGGGACTTCAGCCCTTGGATAACGTATATGAGACTGGTTGGACTAAAGTAAATTAAGCTAGCTTCCTATTGTGATTTTCAGGGGATTAAATTCTTGAATTATACTTTCTGTTCAATATTTAAAACACACACACACACAAAACCAAAAACCTGTTAGTAGAATACCTATAAGGAATACCTCTCATCCTAGAAACTGAAAATCATCACCCCCATCCCTATACCAATGCCATTACTTCTTATCAATGACTAATTAAAAATGGATCCTCTGCCACATTAGCAGAAAGTTTTTCCTTTCCTTTTGATGAATGCTAGATAAATATATATCCAATTTCTCTGTTTCCTAGGGGTAACTTGGTAGCAATTAATATCTATGTAGAAAGGAGGAGTTGCTTCCTCCACCCTTTTGGCTTACTTTGCTTTCCAATGCCTTTCAAGTTTACTTCATGAAGATCTAGATTTATCAGTCCTTGATAGGACAAGTATCTGAATTTCCTGATTAGGGTAGCTCTTAAAATATTGATGTTCTTAGCTAAAGTAATTATTTACAGAAAAACAGGTGGCCATCCTGTCTGGAAAGACTGGTAAATACAAAATAAATGGTTTGTTGGCATTACATTACAATGTATGATAAAATAATTTTATCAGTTTTTCCAGACTTTGTAGCTATTATGTTTACAGCTGAAATTCTGTAATGGCACTTTAAAATGTTTCTTATTTTATATAGCCAAATACTGAATTAGGCAGAGTCTAGCTGTGTTTGAAGCTCCAGTAGAGTAATTTCAAGATGGATCTTAAGTTCAGCTAACCCCTTAAAGACATGAGATGTACCTAAAAATTCTTTTGCTGTATTTCATAATTCTTATAATTCAGTTCATCAAACATTTTTAAAATTCCTGCCAGGTGCCAGATACCATGCTGGTTGCTGAGGCACAAAAGTACAGGGTTGCCTTTAAGCCCTAAGCATAAGGTAAACATAAGGTAAAGTATAATCTAACATGAGGTAAAGAAGTATGCCAAGGGTCCCCTTATTTGAAGCATAAAGGAAACATTTAAATCAACTTGTGGGTTTTAGGCAAAGCTCCCTGGGGGAGGTGACTTTCAATGTTGAGGTGTGAAGAATGCATACGAAGATTTAGCCTTTTATGGAAAGGTAAGAAGGATGTTATATATACAGACAGAGATGTGTAAGAAAGATGTGGAGGCAAAATGAGATATGAGTATGGCAGGAAATGAAGCTGGTGTATACTCGGCCTCAGTGGCCTTTGTGTGTCATGCTGTAAAGACTTTAGCTTGTAGATACTGGGGAGCTAATGAAGAAATCAAAGCAGACAATTTAATTCTCTAGATGTTTTCATCATTGTATATTCCTTTTTTATAAATTTTTTATTTGATAACTTCAAAATGAATATTATTATGAATACTTTTTAAATAGAGCTATTTAGAGGTTTATAGGGACTATTTGTCTTGCTTTTGATCATATCATATTTGCTTTCTCAAGTCAAGTAAGTGAGGGCCCAGATCAAGCCTAACATTTCCTTCTGCTCCTTCTTTCACTGATACACATCTAAATTTTTATTTTAATTATTGTAATGGGAATTAATGAAAAAAAAACTTTGAAAATGAGTGTGAGATACCGTTATTCTTAGTATTACTGTGTAATTGAAAGCGTAATTGTATCTTACCTTCTGTTACCCTTTTACTGTTTCTAACACCTAATTGTGTCTATCATTGTGTACACACACACAGACACACAGACACACACACACACACACACACACTTACCTATGAGTTTCCTTAAGATTCTTTTATTGGTATAATCTGATAAAATGTTATGAAATGAATTTCAAGTGGAATGAGACATATTGGTACTTTAGAATCAGTTATAGGTCTGTGAAGTGTGGTGGAAGACAAGAAAAGGTCTGGGGATTGTTTGCTGGAGTTGAGAATTTGATGGGGAATTTAAGAAGACGAAAGAAGGAGAGTCAGCTGGCTGGTAACCTTCATGTACCTTATATGAAGGGCAATCAGATGTCCGTGGAGGGTTTGGTGGACAAAGACAGTATTTATGCTCCACTATATACAGAATTGGCCAAAGGAGTGAAAAATGGAAAAATATCTAGGCTGTGACATCTAGTTCAAGTGCAATAAATAGAAGGAAAATGAACTTAAGAAATGCTATGTGGAAGCCTAAAGCAGTTCGTGATGTCTTTTAGCAACAAGTAGATGAGTTTTGGGTTCAATTTTCAGAAATGTGCTCTTTCTTTTTCTGGGACATGGCTTGTGCTCCTGCATATTCAGAGCCAGAGTGAAATGTATCACAATTCCAGAAATGATTTTTATCTAACATATATTTTAAAAAATGCTATTGCCCAATGCTGTTCTCAGATACATCTATAGTCATACAAATACCTGTGTCATATTCATCCATTGTAATGACCAATAGCACATGTGAGCATTATACAATCTGTTAGGGTAAAAAATTAAATATAAGCCAATGTCCAATATTAGGAAATAGTATTCAGTAGATTATGTAATAAGGCCTTGTTTAAATTATCATTATCCATTTCAATTCCTTTTAAAAAAAAATCTAGCTTTTCTCCCTCCTAATATAACTAAATAAGTTTGGCATTACCAAACTTAATTTTCATTAGTATATTTGAATATGATATTTTGTATTTTTTTTTTTTTTTTGGAGGGGGTCCCAGTACGATTTGGACTTTCACAAGTGATACTCATAATAAAGGCATATTTTGTAAGGTTACAAATAATAATTAATTATATATGGGGCCGGCCCGGTGGCACACTGCTACAGTGCGCCGCTTGAGAGCGCGGTGGCGCTCCCGCCGAGGGTTCGGATCCCACATACAGACCGGCCGCTCACTGGCTGAGCGAG